>NT_176446.1:1562055-1599048 GCF_000188095.3 Bombus impatiens
CCCAAAAAAAAAAAAAAAAAAAAAAAAAGAAAAGAACGTATCTAACTATCTATTTCGTTCGACCTGCGCCAAGGTGAGCGCTCTTCGACGGGACCATTACTCCCTGACGGCAGAGTAAGTTAAAATTCATCATCTAAGTTAAATAAACTAATGATAATACTTTCTCTTTCGAGTCTGGTATGCTCGAATACTAGTAGAGGAGGAGGACGAAGAAAGATCAGGTCAAAAGGGACCCCTTCAGTTGATCTACCGTACGATGCTCGTGGGATGCATCGTTGGTTACCAAGCTGTCGTGAATGCCGCGGCATTCTAAATGCACTCTTGTGAACGATATTTAGATTAGAGATCGTGTCGGAAATTTGCCATATCATTTCTTCCAGTTGAATGCTGGTGATTCGAAACTTTCCTGATCGTCTCTGAATTAAACGTTCCTGAGTGATTCCGTATAGCAGCTGAAAACAGTCTTGTATTGCAATTGTCATGGGACAACAAATGCACTGGCAGATAAAGTGGAGATACTTTGAGATAATCCGGTCTATGAAATCGAGCAGGTGCGTCGAATAGCAAACAATAGATCGTTCTTCAAACTTGAAACGATTACCGTTCGTTGTTCGAAGTACCGTTCTTTGATCACTACCAATTCAAATCCCACGAGGATAAATCGCTCTCTTCTACGACGGTAGAATATCGAGTTCAAGGACACTTTGTGTACTGGGAGACAAGCCATATTCGCTTTTGTGCATCAAGGCGCTCTTCAAATCCCTCAATTTCTGCGGTTGAAGAGCCATAGCGGTGTTCCTAGGCAGGGTTGCGATTGGATTTGTGCTGTGGCTCTTAAAACTGGCTTTTTCGTACCGATTGATCCCTTTCTCCGATTCCGAATTGTATCTTCTCTTCGCTGTCAGCTCTATGTTCGGCTGTTTCAGCACGGAATCTCTGTCCTCGAAGCAAGGAACCGTTTGCATGGATACGGTGTTTCTGCGATCGTTGAACAAGGACTTGGGATTTAGAGTGACTTCTCTGGCAGAGCCAAAGTGCTTGAAGTTCTCACAGATCGGACTGTTCATGAAGCTCGTGTCCACAGGATGACAGGACTCGGGAACGCGTTTCTCGATCTTGATCTCGGTGACGTTTTGACGAATCAGAATATCGGGAGCAGCTTCTGGTAACGGTTCTTGGGAGATCGGTGGCCATTTTAAATCGCGTGCCATGTCACGGTCAATCGCGAGGAACTTTCGTCTAGATTTGTCTATGTTATGCCAACGATAGCGTAATTTTCTAAAAACGAGGTAGTCAACAAAGAAGTACTCCATTAGCAACGAGATCACGAAGTTGACGATACCGTAGCCGACCAAGATGAAGCGGAAGCCAACGTTCTCTGGAAGAATCAGCTCGAACCAGTCACTCAGCCACTCAAAGGGAAAGGTCGCGAGGTAAACGGAGAAGAGGCTGAGACAAATGAACGAGGTGAGCAGACCGTAATTCGTGAACAGAGACTTTCTATATGGATGACCCTTAGAGAACGTCACAGCCAGAATGATATACTGCATGGAACTGATTATGAAAACTGTGTAATTTTCGGTACAGCTCACATCGTCCTTGTTCTCAGCAGCTTTCTCCGTGGCATTGAACGGTTTGAACCAATCCATTTGTTGAAGATGCCATAGACTAACGGACTGAAATAGAGCCACAATCAAAATTTGTGTCACTAAGCTAAGAATGGGAGTGATGCTAATGAGACTGTTCAGAGGAGCTGTCTTGACTAATGGACCATCGTAAGCCTCGGTACGACCAAAGAAGAAAGCGAAGATCGAGATGATAAAGAGATCTATGTAGAGGAACTCGATGTCTGTCAAATTCGACTCGAAACTGTACAGCAGCATCACTGAGATGAATTGAGTGAGCGAATAACTCGCCATATACTTGAAAATTCCGAAGGAAGTGACCAAAGCTGCGCGACCTTCTCGAATCACGGTCAATACGCAAGAAATGTTAGTCTCGCGGCTGGTAAACGGCGATGCTACTGAAGATTCAGTGTCAGAGAGAGAAATTCCGGTGTGGGCAGCTTTCAAAGCTCCACAATCGTTTGCCCCATCACCTACCATAGCTGAAAATAATATTTAAAATTAACATTTCAATCAGATAATATAAATTGTTTGAAGAAGAATTCAGTTACGTACCAACATAGTATCCCAAAGATTGCAATTCCTGAACGAGTTGTTGCTTCTGGTCTGGCGACATCCTCGCAAAGATTGCTCCACGAGTGACAAGTTTGGGAATCAGTTCTGGGTAATATTGTTTGACTAGGGCCCACGTTTTACCCGTGAGTGAAAACACGTATTTGTTTTTTGAATGGTGTAAGCTGAAACAATGACAAACAAAAGTGAGAAATTAGATGTTAACACGTTCGCTATCGGATTAATCTAAATTTAATCCTAAACTATAAATAAACAAATGTGTAAGTTTCGCACTAATTTACTGTAGTAGTAAATGTGATAATGATGTATAGCTGAATGAACTTACTCGTCGGCTAAATAATTGACATCGTTATCGAACTGATTGTTCCCAAAGGAGCCACTCTCCACTGTTTCCAAGCTAGCTACACTATTCAAATCAGTCATTTCGCTGAGATCTCCGTGTCCCATAGATGGCTGACTGCTGCTCTTCGTGAAATAGATTTGTGGTTTCATCTGGTTCTGCTGAGTGGCAGAGACTGCAATGACGGCTGTACCTGGCTTCACGATGTCACAGTCTCTGGCAACGGACAGTGCAGTCAGCATATTGTCGCCAGTCACCATGACAGTCTTTATACAGGCAGTGTTTAATGCACTGATCACAGGCGTGGTTTCTGGTTTCAATCTATTTTCCATGATGACGAATGCTATGAACGTCAGATCGGACTCTGCAGACTCGCGACTCAATCGCTGGACCTTGGCGTAAGGAAGACGATTCAAAGATTTGTGTGCGAGGCCGATCACACGGTAGCCTTCCGAAGTATAGTCTTGTAACACAGCGCCAAAATCTGCTGGGACTATAAAAACAATACGATTAGTCATAACTTGAAGAGAGTTTAAAACACAAAATTTAAAAGATATGTTGCAATATTTACTGGATTCTGCTCTGGAGAGGCTGAGAATCATTTCTGGGCTGCCTTTGCAATAGAGGTCGTAATGATTAGCTCCCAACGTCCTGGTAATCACGCTCATCCTTTGGAGACTAGACGTGAACGGAAATTGACGAACGATTCCAATTTCTAAACCTTGCTCCCCCAATTCTGTCGTGGAACCAGTCAACGTGGTATCAAGGTTGTTTAAAGAGATGTTATCGATCACGTCAGAAGACATAGAATTTTGTCGGCTGATCGAGATTCTTATTTCGTTGGGTAGCTTCTTCAATAGATTGGAGCCTTTTGGTGGTCGCACTATTGTAGGGAAAAGCATCGAGAATTTTGACGTATCGGATACGTCGGGCTCTTCCAAGGTCCAACCCGTAGACTCAAACATTTTTAGGTCGAGTGGATCTCCGACAAGTTGATTTTCTATTATAGTAATTCCGTGGCAAGTCACCATTCCGATGAGAAGATCGTTTAGGGGCAAGGATGTGATATCTTTAATAGGCGGCTGGAATTTCTTATCGATGGTATTCACTACGCCCCACATGTCGAGACCATCTTCAGTCAGCGTTCCAGTTTTGTCAAAACAGATGCAGTCAATTGATCCTGACACATTGATTGTTCTTGGACTCGTACAGTAAATCTTGTTTTTCTCAAGTCTGCGTTGTGCCACCATTCGACCAACTGTCATAGCCGCTGGTAGAGCTGGCGGTACTACGATGGTAACCAGATCTAACGCTTCAAGAGCGATGTGATGGTTTGGGACACCTCTCATAGCCTTTGTCACAATGGTGTAAATCACGCCAATACTAGCTATACCAGCCAATAATATGACGAACTTGTAAGAATCTTGTTCAAACTTGAAATCGACGGGTGGAGGATACATAATGGATCTGACCAGTCCACCTTTGCTGGTGTTGAACCCTGTTCTCACGACAACAGCCAAAACCTGCAAGAAAAATAAATTATGTGATCAATAATCATTGTATCATTTTCCAAAGTCCCTATCCAACAATTAGACTACAAAATTTTATAAATTTATAGAAAATTTTTTTTTTGCATATAATATGCAAAAATATATAAAATATTTAAAGAAACAAATCTCTGTTCAGGTCTCATCTTTTTCAATTCTGCCCGTAAAAATACGAATTTGCATAGATATGTCTAGCAATAACGAACTTAGAACATTAATCAGAGATTCTAATGTTTCGAGTTACCTTCTCTGAACCGTAGTATCTTGTTTGAATAACTCGAGTACCACAGAACAGCGTGTGTCTTGCATGTTCCTTAATGTCGTATATCATTTCATTGGACGAAGGAATAGGTGTTTTTGTGACAGGAACCGACTCTCCGGTCAACATAGATTCATTCAGAATGCAATTCCCAGTCAGAAGCACTGCGTCACAAGGCATCAAACAACCATGAGATGGAATAACCAAAATATCACCAGGTACTAATTTTTCAGCAGGCACGGTCGCTGTTTGCCCAGTCGCGCGGTCTCTCATCACCGTTGCCACGTCGGAAGAGTATACGGTGGAACGTAAGTTGTGTTGGTTCTGCAAAAGAATCCTTGGTTATTAATATAATTCAGAGATCGACGCAACAAGCGACCGAAAAGTTGCATACCCGACGAGTCTGGAAGACTGCCATAATTATGCCGACGCTGGACATGGCCAAGATGACCATGGCGTAATAATAATAGTTGTCGGCAATCCAGAGACAAAAACTAAACAGTTGGAAGACGTAGAATGGATTAAGGACCTCGAGACAAAGCAGCGTTAGAATACTCTTTACTTGAATCACGATTTCATTATTTCCGTAAACGCAACGTCTGTAAAGAAATCGGAAAATATCTTTTAGATAGTGTCGCAAAGTATATTTATTATGTTTATGGGAATTTTTGTGGATATTTGCCTCATATGCTGTTCAAGCGAATTTAATCCTTGCATTTGATGTAATGTGGAAGTTAGGACACCAACGTCTAAACCACGAAGTTTTAGGAACTCGGATCTCTCGGGGTCCCAAACGTAAGTTAACTTCTTGCATTGGAACAGGATGATCGACGGAACCTCTGTATACAAATATAAATTGATTAATTTTTTATATGAAGAAAAAATATTTTTTAGAAGACTTTTCTTACCATAATAAGAAAATATTTCTATTAATCGCCGAATACTTACGTTTAAATTGTCCACCGGCTAAATGCAGCGAGAGTGAGGGAGGATATTCTTCCTTTACTTCCTTGACGGTTATCACGCTGCCGTTCTCCATCCATGGTTCATTATCCATCAATGATTTTCCATCGAAAGGTTTACCGCTTAAAATATATGTAAAATATTAGCTTGATAAAATAATTGTCGTTGATAAAATAAGGAATGCTTACAGTATATCCTGAGCGGCCAAAGTCTGCAATTTCTTTACGTAATAACTCGTGTGTTTTCCTTGGAACTTTTCTACCAGCAAAACAGTGTCTGCGGTTTCTAATTGACATTTGGAATGAGTTGCCAACAACATAAGATGCGGTATCCAGTGAAAGACCAATCTAAGAAGCCCTCCAGTAATGATAATCAAGAACCAAGTAACAGCGGTTAGAATATTGTTTCTCTTGTATCTAGAAGAAATAGGAAAAGACGTTGCATAACATCGTCACACTTTCAACACGCGATATGTATGTATGTACCTACCCATAAATTTCCATTTGATCTTCTTCACCAGGGTTGATGTAATCGATACCATTCTTTAGGTGGAGAATTCCATTGCCTCTGGTTCCTGAAATAACACAATGGCCAAATAATTAGATCGATGTAATCGACGACAGGCGATGAAATTTCATAGAAATAACCGCGTGAAATAAATTGCTTCGTAACAATGTGAAATGCTCGTAATCATCAATTAAACGGACTATCAATGGTACGTTATTTATGGACGGCGATTTCATTCGGTAGGATCGTCAAGGACGATTCGATGGAATCGCTGCCAAATAATTTGATTAAGTAGGCGGTGATCTCTTACCCTCCAAAAGTTCCGTTTTCTGCTCACGCTGTTGATCAGCGGTGGTATTAGTACCGCGTGTTCCAAACACGCTGTACGCGTTTCTGGCGAAGCTCAAGTTCAATTTATTCGGAGTAGGCGGCATGATGATCGCAGAAAAAGGAGCGGATCTTAAGCGCGAATACTATATATGTATATGTAATATGTATATATATATATATATAATATATATATATATATATATGTTTCTCCTCTCTCTTTTTAAATTTGGTACAATTGTTCGTGGTCTCACGGGAGATCACTCAGCGAGGATACTGCTTGCGGTATCACGACAGAGGGTTTTCCCTTTCGACGTTTCTTGTCCTTCTTCCCAATTTGAATCCTTAATCGTTTCACAACTACATTTTACCACTACTCTTATCACCTACGATTTATTGTCTATGGGTCAACCGCGGACCCGTTTGTTGTTGTTGTTTTATTCAACAACGGTATAAACGAAGAGAAGAAAAAACAAGAACAACGACACAAAGTTCGTCAACTGGCTTCAGAGGGAGATCGACGAGAATAAAATACTCGTGACAAGAGAGAAAAATGGGATTCTAGCCGAAACCAATTGAACGGTTCAGATGTGGCTCCCCTAGGAATAATGCAAGACGAGGAGATCGCTCTTTTAGGCAATAACCCCGTCTGCTACCGACACCGATTACCCGCCATTTTCGGGTCCGTCTTCAATGTTCTCGACGTAAATCTCAACAGAGCGTTCTCTTGCATTTGGCTGACATCGACAGGGACCAAGATGCGTCAGGATATAGCGGTATCCTGTCGAATGGGTCGAGGTTTGAAGATCTTCCTTCCACGAGAGTTCAAGTGGCAGTGGCTAGTTGTTTGAGTGGCAGGACAACGATGACGTTGACGATGAAACAGTAGCTGATGCTATCGCTTCGGACCTGCCCCCGAGTTCCTGGATTCGTGTCAGTCGCCAGGATCAGTAAGCTTTCGCCAGCCAATTCGTGGCGTGGTCACTGCTCGTTCACCTTCGCTCATACCGCGTCGTACGCACGCCTGTTTTGAATCTCTGTCGGCCAATCTCGGATGAAGCAGCTGAGGCTCTTCGAAATCCCAGCAGTCCACCAGAGATCTCTTCGTCTTGCCCTTGTCTCTCGCGGCCGATCCAATGTTACCTCGACCTTTTGTTCCGCAGCCAACTTCTATCGCCTCTCTTGCATTCTCGTGCCTCCCTTTTGCTGCCTCAACGTGCGATCTCAAATACATTACGGGTTATAAGAGTATTTTGGATGCCGTCGGGTGTGTCGATCGGCAGGGAAACTTCGTGGATCCTCTTCGATCAATAGAGATCTGTCTTATCGATTAAACGATCGGGTCGATAAATGATGTATCGATCGTACGACTAACGATATTGTTCCAAGATTTTCACAGTCACTAAGTAAATCGATTTACAAAGCGATTCTCGATTTTCTAAGGATTTAAGTACACGAGTGTTCGATTGAAAAGTACAATTGATCACAGGGAGAAAATGTCTAGATTGAGAATAAATGTCGATTCTAACAGATCCACGAAAGAAAAGAAAAATTATTGTTCGCGATCGAGAGTACTTCGCTCTTTTATATAATGTTCGCTTCACGGTTTCGTGAATTTCGAACACCTATATATAGAATTGATTACGTCAACGTCCAAGTTCTTTTGCCGAAGGTGATCACACGTCTCCCACGAGCTCCTTCAATGATTAACACTCTTATTTTTTCACGCACGAAAACCGATGCACTCGTTTTTAGCACTGCTCCTCACTCGTAATTATCACTCGTGGTCCGGCTGTTCAATCCTGACTAATCGCCCTCGCGGCTCAAACGTACTCGAATTCTTGCTCTTTCCCACGGTTATGGCCTTTGCTTTTCTATTTGTTGGATGATTCTTTCAGATGATCCGTTTAAACGATTCACCCTCTTCGGGACTTCTAAGTACAGAGAACACGGTGCAATAGTTTGTACCTAGTATCTTACTCATGCTGATGATTTCAATTCGTTCGTACGCGTCGATGATCAGCTCCGCCCTGTTAGGCCTCCGTAAATTAGGAAACAGAAAAGAAAAAATCTCTCTCCTCCAGGAAGTCACTTTGCACACGGTCGTTTCACTTGCGTTTCATGCATCTGTGGCCGTTTTCGCGTTTCTCGCTCACGACACTCACTGCGTCTGCCTCTGTCGACATGCACCGTGTCGGTTTATAAGCGCTCACGTTCGAGGAAAAACGACACCTTTCCTTCTCGCATGCCTGTTAATTTTTTTCCTTGAAAAGCTCACGATCCGTTGGAACTCTTTCAAACCGCTTCGTGCAATGTGCTCACAATGAATCTAAGATGGCGACTAGCCAGTCGTTCCTTTGTAGCTGTACACCGAAATGCTTTCTTTCTCTTCCTTCCACGACCGCGTTTGTCCAATGATTCTCGCTCGGCGACAACGATTCGTTCGACGAGTTTCGTGGTAGACCGGTTTGTACGATCACTCTGAAACACTGACAAGTACGAAACAGCTGGCACAAAGCGTTCGCCCCAATTACAACGAGATTCCAGACGCAAGTGTATTAAGGGAATCGTTTGGCATTAGCAGAAGACTTGCGCTCTTGCCTGCTTCGATCCCGGTTCAGGAGCGTACCCTTCGCCGCCTTTTCAGGTACGCCACGTGTCTCGTTTCGTTACTCGACTCCGAAACGCCGATTCGATTACGCTCTGTCAACGTTTTATGAAACGCTGAACCTCGGCTACATCGATGAATTCGCAAACGTTTGCTAATCCACATGTGAATATTTACACGGCACGACGTATCAACAATTTCTCACGATTAAATGGAAGTGTCGAGAATTTTCTTCAATTCTATAAGTTACGAGGCATTGAGGGCGCCAGTTGTTTGGTTCGATTAAAATAGAAAAGTCTTTCCAATTGCACGATTCAATGAAAATATTCGTTTGGCGTAACTTTATCAAAATCTTAACTTATTCTTCGACAGCTGTCATGGTATAATTCTATTTGCCATTTTGTGATTATCGACGTTCTCAAGGGCTAACTAGCGAGCTTCGTGGCTCCAGGTTTAGTGATGCCATGCCTGAGATATCCCCACCATTTGGTTTTGCCTCGACCTACGACGACGTTGCTGTTCGTGAGTCATTTGTTCTTACTAAATCGCCTTCCGTGGCATGAGTACGGCCCTGTTAATTGCATGGGACTTAAAATGCATGCGCCTGTTTTCATGGTGATTCCTCTTCCACTACCCTGTAAGTGATTATCGAAGGAGCGCACCTGTTTAGGTGTTGTAGCGGCGAAACCCAGGCAAATCGAACGGTTTACCCGCTCCAGCCATCCTCGTCACCATCCCACTCTCTCTCTCTCTCTCTCTCTCTCTCTCTCTTTCTTTCTCTCTTTCTCTCTTTCTCTCTTCGATTCTTCATTGGAGTATTGAACGAGCCCGAAAGCCTCGTGGTCGATACTCTGTTCGAGTTAACTTTCTACTTTACTATGGCCAGCACGTGCCAAGCGTCTGAAACGTTCACACCTAACTCTCGTGCGGCTGGTGGGGCATTTCTTTGCCGTACCCTCTTTTAGATAACTCCGAGTTTAGCCTTTCAAGGCACATTCAGCGCGTTAGCGATTATTGGAGCTTCAACAGAAGTTTCTTTTATCCGATAAAACAGAGTCCGAAGAGAATAGGGTCAAGTTTAAAATGAGATTACTAGATTGCATAAATATATAGCGTGTTATTTAAGGAATAACATTTCAGTGTTTTGATGATATAAGTAGTGGAGATACGTATATCGTTGAGCTTGAATCTTGTTACGTTCCATTCGTTTGAATGAAAACAGATGCTATTAATATGATACTACGCATCGACTACAGGTCAGATTGTTGTTACACGCAATCGTCAATGATTGAAATGTCGTTAAAGACCATAGAGAAAAAGAGAGAGAGAGAGAGAGAGAGAGAGAGAGAGAGAGGGAGAGCATAAATATGTGACTATTCGGTCTGAAGATATCTGAATTATCCTAACAATGAGGAAAGACACCTGAAGTTGTTTTGTAACTCATCGTTGCGACGGTTTTTCCTGGAATTGTTAGCTCCGACTCGTTCGAATTTTTTTTATCGTACAGGACGTATCGTACATATCGTATTTGCGTACAGGAATCGTTGAATGTCGTAATTACACCAAGAGATAGCGAAACTTATGTAAGGTGAATATTGTAAACTGTGTGAATGGTGACACACGATTTCCCGGCAACGCAGACGCGATGCTTTGTACTCGTATAATTTCGCGCCGTTAGCTTTTCTTGATGAAGGAATCGCACGATTTCCGGTTAATCGTAGCTTCGATTATTCGATCACGTTCCACGTGTACACTTGGCGATTTTATTGATCAAATAAAGCGGTGTATAGCTACCTATGTTACAAATTAGTCTATCCGGTAATCGGTCACGTTTCATCTGCAAACGTCTGAAATTTGATACACAGTATGATAAAGTCAGATGACATTTATTGTTAGAGTAATCGTAGCTTATCGATAACAGGTTTCTACTTTCCGATGTTCAGATGCGAGGAAGATCGTTCGTATTAATTCAATGAGCACATTAAATTCGCTGGGTCGTTATGTAAGATCAGTAAGTTTTCGCGAACGTCTGTAAATACCGATAGCCTTAAACTGCCAGCTTTTGTGGAAACATGAACGTGGACGTTACTTTTTGCTCGTTCAGTGTCGCACAACTGACTACTTTAATAAGCGTAACTTGAGCGATAGGTCGAGGCTACTGACAGAAATTAAAATTAAAGATATTACGTTTCTTCCTTTGTAATCTATCGAAATCTTGAAAGTTCTTTATTTGATGTTGTTTTTTTACGAAAATTATCTTATCAGACATTATTGAAACGTTTATCGTACCAATTACGTTTTCCATCGTTCAAACGAGGAAATTCTATTTATATCAATTGGATCATCGAGATGATACACGATGAATCGAGGACATGTTATCGCGGAGAGACAGTTTCTTGTTCCCTATCCAAATCTCGTCATTGATAAAGCTCGAGATCTCGACGATAAATCGTTGCGTGGATTCTTTTCTCTGTTCCGATTCCCGAATTTAAATACGCGTCACGGAAGGCAGACGCGTGTCGACCTCCGTGCTATTTTCGAACGAGTCGTGTCGTCGACCGATTCGATGAAAATCGTCTCATATTCTACTTACTTGCTCGTCTTTTCGACTCGCTCCCAGCATTTAGAAGCATGCGCGGTGAACGTCATGGCCGTTTGAACTTTTCGCGTCTATAATAATCCAGTGAGTCGACCCTGATTTTGTTGTCGACTGAAATTTCGACGGAGTCATCCGCGTTTCCGACGCGCGAATTATTAACCGAGTTATTTACAACGCGTGATCTGTCCGGAAACACGCATTTCTCGTGGAACATCATCTTCAAGAATGTGCAATTGACAATTATAGTTTTGCCTCAAGCTTCTCACTCACACAGATTCTCGCTAACAATCGTTTGAAGAAATACTGACGAGTACATCTTCTCATATGGAAAATTATTTCTTATTATTTCTGCATCTAAGTATTTTCGTGCTTTAGAAATCAACAATACAATCGTAATATAACGAGATTTCAGAATGGAACGAGATAAAGTTGCTTTTTGCTCGTATCTGTTTCACAAAATCGGCTTGTATTTCTTTTTAATGATAGACACGAAGGAAAAATACTTGATTTGTGAATGATGTCTGATTGCAGCGCATGACCTTCGGGGTTATCACGAAGCGGAGCTTCATGTGGTCTATACATCTGTAAAATTGAACGAGAGTGCCTGATCAACACGGAAATACAATCGATTTCGTGGATAAATACGAGAATATGGCTCTGTGTGAATTGTTTTCGTGATTGATAAGCAACATAATCTTCAAAGAATGAAATTTACCATTACCCGATTCTAGTTAGATGTCTTCCGATAAGGAACCTGCTATCTATATCAGATTAATGCGAACACACTTTGTCGTTTTGATAAACCGATTTTCGGAAATGGAGTTGCACGTGCGTAGCCAGCTACGTGATATCGTACACATTTATTGCACATGACGTTATAATTGTTCTCCGATAAGGAAATCTTGCTTAATTTCAACGTGGTTTCACAAAACCGTTTCCTCACAGTAGATACAGGCGGTGCGCGTCAGACGAGAAACGGTATAGATACACAATATGAAACACTGATAATTTGATTAATAGGGTTGATGAACTGATACCGCCGATAAATTGACTCGGTGTAACAGTAAAATTTCTTATCAAACAGGTAAGAACCTTTGTACGATTAAAAGCAAAATACAGAAATCGGGAAATTGTTCGATGCAAGTTTAGCGTCAAAGAATTTACAATTCTAATTGTACTTTAGTTACCAATTGATAAGGCTCGTTTCTTTCGCGTTGCCGCATTGCGTTAAGGCTTTTTAGTAGATCAATTTTTTTAAATCATTATGTTGAACGCATAGGCTGAGGACGCGGCATCGCGACAACCCGACAACTTCGTTCGTTAAATGTGTCACCTCTTAATTGACGAATCGTTTCGAATGGACGGGGGTCATTTGCGAGGACATTAGAGTAGCTCGCGTCTGCTACTTATATATATATACATATTTCGAATTCGAAACGTTTCTAGCCACGTGCGATACGCTTCGGTGAAAATAGACTCAAGGAGAAATTATAGTAATTGATGCTCGTCATTTTCCTTTCTTTTTCACTATCTCTTCCAAACCAACCCTCGAGCAAAAGTTACCATGATTTATCGACTACGGAATATCCCTCGAACGATAATCAGCAACTATTGCAAAGCAATTTCTTCTAATTAGTCTTTCCCTAACTTTCATGAATCGATATCGGCTGATAGATTGATATCGACTTCACTTGAATAAAATAAAAGAATATTTAAGATACAACGAAATTAATTAATCGATCATGGGTAATGTCAATAATGTTCGTAATCACGACGTTGACAAAACTCCTCTTGATAATCATTGCCTTTAAAATAGATCGGTTGCAACGAAAGAACTATAATTATTAGCTATTTCGACACTATGTTATTTTTACAAACCCAATGTCCAACCCAATTCGTCACAAAACGAATTATCTATCGCATTTATTCTTACCATACTTGTAAATCATAATTTCGATTTGAGATTCGAAAACTGTATCTATGCATGTAGTTTTTGTCGGACAGGCTAGTCTCGATCAAAGTTTCGGATCCTCTCGATTTTATATCGCTATCGATTCGGGATTACAAACGTCGATCGAGTATTGCCATAACGTTGAGCAACCGGAGACCGGTCGAGGACTGACGCAGAGGAAAGTTTCGCTGTTACTTTTATACGTGGAACCGGCTATACATAAACAGAACGTTCGTCTGTGTTAATATAACCAACACGACACATTAATCACTCAGCTTGGTGAACGTGTAGCCATCGTGATTCCAATTTTATCCAGATTTCAATTTTCTTGGATTTCTGACGCTTCAAAATTCTAACAATAGCTCTTACACTTAAACCATTCGAAGCCAGTGTTTCTTAAAACCTAAGGATTTGTAGGCCTGACATTTAAAGACCTTCAAATTCCGAAGACCCCATAAATTTTCCTAAATCTACAATTTCTAGTTTGTCAAGGACCGTACAATCTGTTCACCCAAGACCATCACCAAGCAACGTATTCGTTGATATAACAAAAGCCTACCGTTCATGGCGCTTATCCTCAGCTCGGAGGAGGCTGGTTCGAAATTGGTGTTCTCCACTTTTGTATCGTGACGACGACGACGTTGGTGATGGTGGTTGGACAGGTGGGCATTTAGAAGTAATCGAACACCAAGGGAACGCCGGGCATCGCGTGTCACCGGGGGCCGTGATTGTCGTTTTTGTTTCCCGAGAGATCAGCAACGAGGCAACATAATTTCGGTGGCACGCGCAGCTGCGCCGTCAAGAGAAACGCTACGCGACCGCGCAGAAAAGCAGCAGGGACGCGCAACGGAGCGCCGAGCAACACTGTCGTCGCGTCGCTCCTCTCGTGAGTTCTTCGCCCCGTTACCGAGCTATACGTAATCGCTTTCATGTACCGGCGATCCACGCGAATCTACGCCGCTGATTGGTTGAGACCAATTCCTTATCAGCGAACATTGTTCCGTTGGAACCGATGTTTCAAAACGGATCCAGTCCTTGTCCCTGTCGATCTACCGATTTCGAGTAAATGCAGCTAGTTAACACGCCTCGAGCAATTAGACACTTGCTGTTAGACACAATTACACGCCTCACCGTGGAGTTAATCTTGTGCAATTAATGGCTTTTCGGTAGATTTCTGACTCAAGTTCATCGAGTAGTTTTAGCCTATTAGGAACTTCGTCTAACCGTCTCAGCGACCTCTCGCGGTTTATCTCTGACAATTAAGAGCCCGTCGCTCTCTTGACGCAAGATGTTTATCGCGAACTCTTAAAAAGATTACGTTACTGAGATTGTGAGAAGTATTTGATTTTAAATCGTGGAAGAAAAGTGAACGGTTTTCCCGTACTCGCAAGGAAAATTGATGAGCGTGTTTGTTTTTGTTCGAGGAGAAAGTATCGACGTAGACAAGACGTTGCTCGAGATTTCGTTCATCTTTATTGGTTTCTTTTCTAGTGGTTCTGAACGCGGTATTAATTGCTTTATTTGCATTCTTTCTTGCGCACCTATGGCACGACTTGCCAAGTCAGGCCTCGTACGAGTTTCCTTTTTCTCGTTCATTCGTTTTATTTTCATTCGCGACCGTTCTTCTTTTAGTTTCGCAGGAATTTTATTTGTTGTTTTATTTCTTCGAAAATTAGAGAATCGATTTGTCGGGAAAATGATCGGGGAAGTACCAGGAAAATGTTGTACGGACTTTGTTTATTCTCTGCGAGACAATGGATATAATGTATACTTTTAAAGCAATCAACAAGATATAACGCCTTTGGACGTCTACAATGGTTGCCAGTTGTGCTAATTACGAGCTAAAAATTCCGAACGTACGTATATTCCATCATTAGGCGCGCGAGTATATTAAATAGTTAATTAATATAATAATAATTAAAATATATATTAGAATTTCTCTCTCCCCTTTTTCTTCGTTTCCGTATTGTCAACTTTTGCTCAACAACGTTTCCTAAATACGATTAAACCCTGACGAGATTTCTCACATCGAACCCAAGTTTCCAAGCTAGCTTCTCAAGAGTAACAGTTTAAAAGATATCCATCTTTTGCTTACTAAAAAGTACATATAAAAAAGAAAGAAATAAGAACGTAGAATTTTCCTATTTACAGATATATCGTTCGCGAGATAAATCGAATCTCTAGTTTCTAGATCGAATCGAACAATTTACTACGGACTGGACTAGGTCACGAATGAATCTTAACAAATATAGAGAAGATATGATCTCATTCGCTAATACCAAACACGTTTCTATCAACTTTGTTTGATCGAAGTTTCAAACTCGACCAAACACGCGTTGCCATCACGAGACATACATTCTAAATCTCAGAAATCTTTCTTCTTATCCTTATCCACTAATACGTTGTCGTGGTAGCTGATTTCCTGACCGGGAACAGCTGGATGAAGATAATGCGGTTCCACGTCGATCTTCTCTTTCACGTCGGGATCTAAAACCATCGAATGATGAGGTCCTCGATGAAGCACCGTCGTCGAGTGATGCTGTTGCTGTTGTTGCTGTTGCTGCTTTCCAGTCGATTGATGCTGATGTTGATGTAGATGCTGATGAGTGTGCTGCTTCTCCTCCTCTTGGCCGTACTTGTCCAACAACTCCCTCAGTTTGTCGAAGTCGATGTCCTCGTCGATTTTCGAGAATAGCTCCTTGGCCCCAGATTGCTCCAACTTCTCGGAGTCCTTGAGCTGCTTGAAGAGCTGTAAGAATCTCTCGTTAGCCTGAACACCATCTCTGGTGGTATTTTTGGAGGAGTTCAAGTTTGGGTTTTCCAAGAGATCTGGTTTTTCGTGAACGACGTTCACATTCTTATCCAAGTTCTCCACGGTTAATTGTTGAAGCAGAGTATTGTAATCTGGCTTGATCCTAGACGTTTCCATACAGGAGCTGCAAGAACAATTGGTGATAATTTGCACTTTCTTCTGCATGGTGATCGGATTGTTCGTCTCGTCCTTGCAGTCCAGCGTAACCTAAACGATCAAATAAACTAGTCAATTTTAACGAAACACCTTCGCAATTTATACAGTCGATCGATGTATGTGGCTTCCGAACAGCTGATACATTTATTCGCCTACCGTGTGCCAAACGCTGTCCAAAGGCTGACAAGAGTCACAGTAAGGTCTGATTAGGTCACCAGGAGCGGAAGGTTCGCTGTGTGGCACCATGTACGAGAAACAAGCTCCCACGCAAACGTTGTTATCCAATTCCTGTGAGGAGCATTGCGGCCACGTGACGACTTGCTTTATGGGAGTCGTCTTGCACCAGCTGTGCTTGTCGGGGTACAGTACGATGTTGTGAACCTTAAATAACCAGTAACGTCACTCTACGGAATAAATCAAAGGGAAATCGAGTGAAAGATCGATGAACCTTGTGCTCGCGATGGGCGTGTAGGGTGGCCGCCTGGAGGAACAGCGCGATCACCACTGTCAGATGACACGTCGGTCGCATGATCCCTGAAACAACAGAAGGAGAGAGAGAGGGTATCCGAATCTTTCCGACTGGACGGTCGTTGCCAATAAATTAGTGGCCAGGTAAAGAGCAGTCAAATTTCTAAGTGTGCCCGAACTTTCTCCGTTCTGATTTGTCGCGTCAAACATAATCGAGTATGGATAGCCGAAGAGACGAAGGAATTTCGCGATTGCGATTCGAGGCGCGGCGTGCATCGTGTGCACGTGTGCACAACGCGTATTCGTTGGTCCCCACCCCGAATGAATGAAAGTCCGTGGCTCTCTTTCTCTCGTGGTGTGCCTCTCCCGAGGTCTCAGGTTCGACGACCGTCTGAAATTACGTCACCGGGATTTGTCGTGGTGCCGCTTCTCCATTCTTCCTTTTTCTTCATTTTCGCATCGCGTGAATTTTGTTTAAAACAAGCTACACGCGGGGAGCATCGTAAACGCAGGGAGAGCTACCGAGCGGTTTTTTAGGAGGAGGAACAGGGGTGTTAGTGAAAAGAAAAAGAGCGGGAAAGAAGCCACATCGGAACATCGCGGCAGAGAGTTCATTCATAAATCGTTAAGGCCGATTCCTTGATTCCAGTCGAGAGCGGGATGCTCGAGTTTTAAGTCACCGAGATCTTAAGATAACGGAATTCCCCGTGGCCTGACGGGATCGAGAGAAAAACGAGACTTTCTCGTGGATATCTCGACCATAAATAGCGGCGGATTTAAGCTACGAGGTTTGAATACGGGATATGCTCCTTCCGCCGGTATAAGACATTTTTTGAGGTCAGATCGTAGAGGGTAAAAGTTTCTTGTTGTTTGTGCAAATTTGGGAGAGGAATCGTCGTTAGCTCGATCAAAATTTCAATTTTCACGAATAGAGTAAGCAAAGACGCGAAGGAAAAGACAAAGAGCCGGGTAGATTTAAAATCTTTACCAGGAAGCAATCAGTGGCGGAGGAAGCGCAGTCTCAATTATCGTGACCAGTCGAGCTTGCACGAGCTTGTTTTATTTCCACGGAGCAATCGGTAATGAAGCAATAATTCCGCAGCAGCGTGGTAAAAGGAACGAAGGAGCATTACGTGTATATGTAGACCGGCTGGATCGATGGCGACCGAGAAAAAAAGCGTCAATCTCATCGTACGATCTTTCTTGATCTTTCGGAGATCACCACGGGAACAAGTGGCACGAACGACAAGGTAAAAGGATGTGCAGGCCCAATTACGAGAGATCGGCCCCTTTTTTGGCCCTCGAAAAATCTCGGATCCGTTTCACCGCGGAGCATCAGGGAACCCACCACCGTGCATCCTCCGTCCTTCAGGAATTTACTTTGTCGTTGGACTCGCGAGTTGAATTCCTGACAACAGAAAGAATCTCGTCCCTCTACGAACAATTGGTCGCCGGTATTTCCAGGAGAGGATCAACTTTTCGTTCCCCTCCGTTGCATTTCAATACCGATCTTTCGACCTTTTCTTATTCTTCCGCAGGCTTCCTCCTTATCCAGCGTTTCATTCGACGAGCCTCTTTTTTCCATCGTTCCTTTCCTAGGTCGAATCCACTATTTCTGCTTCTACTTCGAAGAATCGCGCCGGCATCTCAGGGTTCGACTTATCAAGCCCGATCGAATAGTCGAAAATAAAATTTGAAAGGTTATCGGTGATCCTCTTGCAACGTAACACCTGCTGCAAATTGGCCTAAAGATACGATAGTCGAAAAATTAGAGCTCCCAGCTGATTCTTGTTGAATCACCCTGTACGTGGCCACGAGGGGAGGTGTGCGACTACAAGGTTCGGCCGCCCATCTCATTTCCACAAGCGGTGATTTGAATGACCGAGTAGGATACAACAGGGACGTACTTACTTAATCCGGACGAGTCCGACGGCTTACAACAAGCAACACTTCGTTCTATCCAAACAATTATCTTTACATATTGTGTCGTCTTTACATATTACGTATCTTCGTGCTTCTATCAGACAGACCGCGTTAAATGTCTACAATGGCGAAAAATCAATTTTTATCTACCTTTGATTTATCGCTTATGACACGCTGTCAATGGCAAATATTCTTCTTTCAATTATTTTCATCGAACTTGTAGTTCAAACTACTAGAACTTAAAAGAAGACGAATCAAGTACGAAGCACGATCGACGTGAAAAATAACGAGACGTTGGAGGAAGAGGATCGAGATAAATACGGCCCTGGCCGGGTCGCAGCCAGAAGTCCAAAGCTCTTTGTTGCTGCGCCACCTTCTCTTCTCGCCTCTAGGTCCGTGTCGGTGGCATGGAGGACCTCCGGTCCACCTCCTTCTCCACCTTCCTCCCAGTCCCGTTCCTTCGATTTGCTCGTGTCGTCGAGAAACGAGGGACGAAGACAGGCTGGCCAGAGGCGAGGCAGAGCGAGCGAAAGAGTCGACAGAAAGAGACGGTAGAGGGTCCTGCGCCCAGCCGCGAGATTAATTTGATTTTCAACCAAATTTGACGCGCCCCCGAGCCTAGGCGGCCAAGCACAAAGGGTGCCGCGATCTGTGCACGCTACAGACGAGATCTGTTGGTTCGGTCGGCGTTGGCTTCTTCTCGCGGGACCTTTTAAAAAGCACAAGGATTAAATCCGTTCGACTCGAGCTTAACACCTACGAGAACGAGCGGCTCGCGGACGCGACGTGCCGCACTTCCAGGAAGCTTCTAATAGGAATTCATATTTCATTCGGACTTTCCCTTGGCGAGAGAAGAATTATGTTTGGCAAACCTGAACGACGACTTGGGGCGGGCCGAGCGGAGAACGCGTGGAGAATCGGCGTTAAACACTCCGTAGGATTTTATTGTTCGGCTCGAGCCGTTCTCCGTCAGATTATTCTTCGAATAACAAACTATTTGTCGTTATTAAGAAAAATGTGAATGCGAATGGGGAATAGACAAGGATGAGAGGTAAAGCGTAATCGAACCAAAGTTTGTACGGCCCTGATGCCCGAGGCACGCAAGATACTTTCATGATCTCTTTGCCGATGTGCCACAGTACTTAGGCGCGAGAGAAAAGAGAAGAAGGGGAATATTCGCAGCCAGTACGAAGGAAGGAAGAAGAAACACTAGGAGTAAAATGGTTCAAGTTGCTCGACCAATGGTAGTCGTCGGGGAATACGTATAGGTTCTCGCTGGTGGTATCAAAGGACTAGAGCTACTCCGTAGCTCGATCACCTTCACCATGCTTCATCTAGGCATACCCATAAGCGGAAGAATGACTGGTGAGTACAGAGGGACGAAGTAGGAGTTTCTTATTTTTCGAATTCCTCTCCTACGAGAGAAGCGCAACCGGAGAAAGGTATATGCACGCCTATGATCGTTTCGTACCGTGAAATCTTGCATCGACGAAGGTCTCGGACTTCGAAAAAAGAAGGTCCGAGAAAGAAAAACGGTACGCGGCCCTGATTATTGCGATAGATTAGCGTATAATTTTGGAGCGCAATATGTTCTTCCATTTTAATGAGAAATCCCTATCTTTCGATTTGGTCTAGCCCAATTTCGCATTTTGCGACCGTCCTTTGCTCGTCTTTTTTCCGCAATACGGTGCCGTGGCCGAACTAATAGGGGGGCCCGCAGGGTGAGGGTCCAGAAGGGGAGCAAAATAAAAGAGGAATCGACGAGAGGGAGGACGCAGAACGCGCCAAAAGCGAGAGGGAACCAGAGGAAGGCAGGCGAAAAGGAGCGAGAAGGTAACTGGGGAGGGTCTGCAAGAAAAAGAAAAAGAGGAGTTTGCCAACAGCACCGGAGGAAGCCCCGAAAACACGCTGGACGTGTGGCGCCATCTCGGCTCCTTTTTTTTCTTCCTCCTTCTCCGCCACTCGCCGCGCACACCCCCCGTGCTTGTTCCTCGTGCTTTTGTTACTTCGCCCATACTAATTCTTCGCGAGCTGCACGGCGTGCCCAGAGTGCGTGGGGAGAAATCGACTCGAGAAGGGGAATGGGCCCCGAGCGAAGAGGAAGGGGCCCTGTGCATCGACCAGTGTCGGATTAAGCTGCTTTCGCACCCTCTTCGTACCTTGATTAGATCGCAATTTTAAGCTCGCTAAAATTTCAACACCGCCCGTAGCGGTTTCACGCTTTCGAAGTCTTGATTATCGTTGCCAACGTCTGCCGCGTTTAAGTTTAGACGTGTCTCTGACTGAACTGTACCGGCCGAAACTAGGAGGGTACGCGCACGAAATATGATACACCTGTGCTTTTCGCCTAACTATAAGCTCCGTGGAACGATGGAATTGTAATTTTTTAAATTGATCGACGGTAGAATCGGATATGAACGTAATCGCTAAAACACCGAGGGGGAGCAAAAAGAGGAAATAGCTAGTGTGTGTACCGCCTTAAGAATTCTCTCTCGGTGTGGTAGCCCCCACGAGAGCGCGGTCCACATACCTGCAAACGAACGTTCTTAAAAGGGAGGGCAGAGCCCAAGAACAGGTCGTTAAAATGTAATGACATTGTTGTTTTTAATGCTCGCCTCTTTAAAACGGGCCCTTTCGTCTTCCTCGAGCTTGCTCGCTACTACCTCTTTCGCTCTCTCTTCCTACTTCTTTCCCGTTTTCTGACGAGAGATGCAAAAAAGCGATCGCGAGTCATCTTGCTCCGTTTTCATCCGATTTCCTACCTTTTTACCTTTCTTCTCTAGGAAAAAAGAAACGTTCTCGCGGAGAAGGCATAGATCCGGAAAGAAAATGAAAAGCTCCGATTTTATTCCGAGAGATATGGCGAATTTCTGGCTTTAAATGTTGCTCTCACGAAACAGGCGGCAATTTGTATGTCATTACTTTAATGATCTTTTGTGGCAACCGATAACCCGTTACCTGAGCTACAGACATCGTACCCACTAAAAGATGACACAGCTACTTTTGGTCGCTTCTGCAGCCTGACCTCGCAGCTATCGGTATCAAGTGTCATGGACCCCCAGGAAGCCTTCGATTTTTCTTACCTCGCTACGTGTTGTACAAGCCTAGCCGAGGAATATTTTTAAAAAAAGAACGTAGAAAGAGATACGCGTGAACGCGTGCGTGTAACCGTCACGGCCAACCAGTGAAATTTTTTGGAGAAGACATAATCGTGCCACTTAACGATAGGTTGGAGAATACCAATTAAACGAGAGGTAATACACTGTTCATTTTCTCGTGTCCAATTACTCGAAAGGCGCGAACATGGTCGCATTAGCGACTGTCGGTTCCAAGCTCGCTTCGGCAATCCTCGACTACCTGTAGTTTTAAAAAGAAGCGCACCATAAGATGTAATTAAGCGTGGACCATTCTTGAGAGAATGAGACTGGTTGATGATATTACGATGTTTACGGAATGAAGTAACATGTCCAATAATAGACTTTATTTTACGTATCTACAATTTGTTCAAGGAATTATCGTATCTCCTTCGAATTTCTTTTCCCTTTCTTCTTTTCTCTCTTTTCTTCTTTTTTTTTTTTTTTTTTTTGACTACCGTAACTTTGCTATAAATTTTCTAACAAAAAATGTATCTAGTTTGCGAGATTAACTCGCGTGAATGTTTCGATCGAGAAAGCCGAGAAATCGATGGTAAATTTTTGTCAGAGATTTTGGGGAATTAGCCAATTAACTGCACGGTGGCAAGTCGAGGCAGTCGCAAAAGGTCTTCATTAGAAAGGACCCGATGGCGAGTTGGCTACCGCACAACAGTTTAGCTTGGAAGTTAAGTGTTGCGTCTAAGAAGAGCTATCATTAACTCGAGAATAGGGTCTGGTATTAGGATTAGTGGGCAAAACGTTTTGGATAGGGTGTTTCTCAACTATTTAAGTCCGGAGTCCCTGTCCCTTGGCCACTTTCGAACAGTCTGTGATCATCGCAACTTCTCTCAGCTGGTGTTAACATTCCTTTACTTCGAATGGAGACCACCGGAAAGGGATCTGCCTTCCGGTGATCGTGACGCAAGAGAAAGATAGCGACAGAGTGAATCGAGGAATCGTACGCGCCTTATACGCTGTTATACGCTGTTGTTCGTTGTTATAGTATCGGTACCTATCGGTGTCTATAATTGCTTTGAAAAAAACATCTACATGAGGTCAAGGGATCGTCACCAGGGAACACCGATAAAGTATGGAGAGCCAGAAAAAAGCTAGAGTATTCCAAGTACGAAATCTCGCTGCTATTTCGATATTGTTATCGAATCTACGATATCGTGGATTCCCGTAGCACACGCATCACGTAGTCTGGCAACTCTGGCAACGATCTCGAGCCACCAGCAAGCGTACGGCGGCAGCCTTGGCTTTTCTGAAGAAACTGTCACTCACCTCCGTGTACGTCAGCGACGTTGCGAACTACGCACCACTCTAGAAATTTGCCGAGAGCAGAAAAAGGATCGGCGGACAGTTTCGAAAACGGGAACGATCTCCGTGCGATAGTCTGTTGCTCGCGACTTTTCACTCGTTCCTCGGCCGGAACTTCGCCGTTCTTGCCCGGCCGGCGATAACAACCGGATCAGAGGAAGATCTGTAGCGACAAATTTGAAGAACGGTTTGCCTCGAAACACGGAGATCCGATATGAGGTTGAGCCGAACCGAGCTGAGCTGAACACGAAACTGTGCTGCCGATCTCTCGTGTTCCGTTCTCCTCCTCCTCTTGCTCCACCTCCACCACCACCGGAGTCTCCTTCAGCTCCTCCTTCTACTCGGTACGTTCGGTTCCGCGCCGTTCTCGTTCCGTTCTCTCTCTTTCTCGTTCTCGCAGCTTCTCCAGGTATTCTCGTGGAAACAGAAAGAGAAAGGATCATTCTCTGAACGAGATGGAGAGGGGAGGAATCAACGGTAAGCAAGAGAGATCTTTGACTACCTCTACAACGACGTCGCGTGTACTGTAAAAAGCAAGATCGCCCGAGGCCTTACACCTCGAACCAGTAAAACTTGTCGTACGCTAGTGCCAAAGTGTGCTCGTCCCGAGTTTTGATTGCCAGTTTAGCTGTTACCTCGTTTGTCCGATTATGAGAAGCGATTCGGCCGTCTTCACGATGATACTAGACGAAAACCAATTCGTTTCGATCTTTCAGAGACGTTGGTGACAGACCATAGGGTTGACAAATGAAAGAAGAATCCGACGAGGAACAGTACGTCTCACGTTTGTTGGGAACTTCCACTTTTCGGAGATAGAATGAAAAAAGTGGTAGTTTCGTAGGAATTTTATTTCGATCGCTGCTCGAATACGTCGCGCAACATCTCCAAGTATCGTCTAAACCAGTAGTCTTTGGTTTCACTTTGGTGTCTCGTGTTTGATATCTTTCTATTTCGAAGGTCGAACAGATCTCCTACGTATGTCATGTATGATAACCATATACGTAAGCGACAGAAACTAAAGATTTTTTACAATTTCTCCTAATATTTTGCCTCTTTTATAAGAGAATCGGTATTCCAAGTGCTACGTCAAACTTGGTCCACGCTCACATCGATTCTGTTGTCCACAAGAGTGCTGTTGCTTTGAGTCAAGCCAAGAGCGGTTCGTCTAATTCTATCTACAATGGGCCCTAGTTCGTTGTTTACGTATTCCTTGAACTCTACGCACTTTTGCCTGGTATTAATATCGTCGGAGCTTCCCCAAAGGATGAGACCGTCGGCACCGAGATCCATGATCTTTCGTAGAGTCGCTTCGAGATCGTCCTGCACAGAGAAATCCATTTCGAAGATCAACCGATTTGTTATCGAGTGACGTATCCTTCAATACCCGAAAATTGTTTTTTACGTAAAAAGACTCACCTTGCTCAAATACATATCCCTTTTATCTTGGTACTTGTACCAATAATAGGGGAGAACCTTCTTCCTAATCGCCATTTGTTTTGCTATTCTCAAGGCTTCTCTGACACGGCCTCCGACGAGACCGACACGTTCACTGCTCGTTAGGCTCAGTCTGAAGTACACCGACGGCAGGAGAACGTCTTCCAGCTCGAACAGCCATGACATTCTGAATGGAGAAGCACACGAGTCTGGTTGGACTTATCGAGAGAACGATTAGATAAGACGGATGTAACTCTCTCAGGACGGTTTAAATTTTCATCAGAACACGATTCTTGACACTGACCCACTTAAAGTCCGAGTGTTGTAACGTCCACGGCCGATTCGTAATCTTGTTACCTTAAATCTCTAAGAAATTTTTTTCACGAAAACTAGAACGCACGATCGGTTGATGAAATTCGTGACGGTACGATAAATGCGAGCGATATTCGCGCACAATGGTACCGATACGGTCGTACGACGGATTACCTAGGAGAGTTACGACATTGAAGATGGTCACGATCGAAATAGAGCAACTTTGTTAATTACATACTTATCGTTTTCCAGCATCGTAGCGCTGTCGCACTGGGAACTGTGTTGATTCGGTGTCAGATTGTAGCAGTAGGGGTAAGCATAGTATCCCCAACTGGCGGACGGTCTGATCTGTTTGGCAGCCTTCAGTGTCTCCTCCATGAAAAGTTTCCCGTATTTCTCGAATCTTCGTTTCGCTTCCTGCTCGACGCTCTGATTGTCCCAGAACGGATGCTCACGACGAACTATCTCTATGGAGAGTTTCTTATAAGGCTGGAGGGAAGCCCAATTCTGTCGGAAGATTGGCCTCCAACTTTCGAAATCGATCACCCCCACACCGTGAAACGATTTGTCTGGTATCTGATTGATCAAGTGCTCCCGAAATACTTCGAGATGCTTGGTGAGATTGCCTTCTTGCGGGACACCACCGTTTCTCGTCACTACCTTTCCTGAATAACGTTCAAAGTTCTTTCCTTTCTCCAATCCATCGATAGTCTCACGGTATAAGGAGCGAGTATTGTTTTACCGTTCGGGTCTGTCAGCAACGCCGGGAACATTCCAGGGTCGTAAAGGATCGCGATCTCGTCACCGCGGAAGTTATCCATCGAATTCTGTAGAATGCCATATCTCTGCGATACTTCTTCGAAGTGAAGCCCGTACTTATGGCACATAAAGGTGGGCACGTTCCAGTAAACGTTGAACTCCCTTACGGTTTCGTTGTTTTTGGGGCTGGTCGGTATGAAACTGACAAGAGAAACGACGTGTTAGCGAAAATCGAGTCTCGAAGGCGCGGCCAATGACACGAATTAGATAAGATATTTTCAGACCTGAACTTGAACGCTTTATGGGTATTTCAGGAGTTACAGGATGCGCTTGCCAACATTCGCGTTGTCCCTTTTACTCTCCGATCTTTTTTTTTTTTATTTTCTGCGGAAAAACGCAACGTGCCCGTTGCAGCACTAGGCCGCAACACGTGTTCCCGAGAATAAGTTTTAATCGTTCTCTGAACGTACGGCTTCTCTAAATTTAAGACGAAGGGTGCGGAAGAGAGCAAGTTGACTGTTTGCAAGGCATCTCAACGATTAACACGTGTGTCAAGTACCCGAGAAAAAATGCGTCGATCCGAAGTACGGGTGCTAGCATCAACAGCACTCGGAACATCATCTTTTCTGTTACGATCACGATAACCGAAAAGATGAATCGAATGCACCGACTAGCGGGCTTGATAAGGAAGAGACGCGTAGAATATGTCCGCGTGAAATCACCCAGCGGGTACTTATTGATTTTATCCTGCTTGCAGATGGGACTAGATGACTTCACGAGGAACTCGTCAGAGGTCTTCGTGAATAAACGTCAACGACGATGGTACAACAGCAGTGCGACTGAATTCCGCTCGATTTCAGGCCACTATTTATTCCACATCGTGTGTCTCGTGTTCCCCACCTACGTGTTCGTCAGCGCTTCGTGCTGTTATCTGCTCCGGGTATTGTTCGGTGATTTCTCGTTTCCGTCTTTTCTTTTCTCCTTTTTTTCTCCTTCGCATCGCGTAAAAGGACATCACGCGTTAGTGATCAATCTTACTGACAATTAAAGTGCATTGAGCCCCCTATGGGAACAGCGCGAAATCGGTACACTTACCTGACCAAGGACCATCCGAGAGTTGAAGGCCTTTGCCGGAGGATCGTTAACAATGTTCCGTCATCCAAATCTGTAGTTCACTTACACAATGCCTCGACATCACGATCGCCCGTAGTTTCAAATCTGCCAGACGCTTTTCAAGGACCTTCGTTGGAATTAATAGCATAGTAGTACTCATACAGGGTGTCTGATAATTAGTCGTGCAAACGCGGAAGAGATGACTCCTCATGAAAAAAATAAATTAAAAATGTAAAATAATGTTTTCGCAGACGAGGCTTTGTATTCAAAAAACAAAAGGCAAGCGATCTTGAAAGTCTGCCCGGTGCACATATACTAGCTGTAAGTTTCAACTCGCAGTAGTAATTAGAAATAATAGCATGCTATTTATATTGTTAACCGTGTTATGATATCAAATAATATAAGAATACTATATGGATGACATATGCGGGTAGCTCATATTTCTACGTGATTCCTGAATTATCCTTTTTCGTAGTGCTTTTTATACATTTTGCAATCGTGTCGAATAGAAGAAATTTTCCAGCGAAGGAAATGAATCCCTTTATCGAAGGACAAGTTTCTATCTCGCGAAATAAATTTGTCTGTGAAGGAAACTCTAATCAAACGTTAATTTTACTTGCGATTAACGTTCGAACTTGAGATGATAATTTTCCTCATACAAACAAAGCAATTTGGCGCGTTTGGAGGTAACGAATGTGTCCTTTTAATCTTAATGGTCGGATTGATTACCTGAAGCATTTTTACAAGACTGTTAAGCTCCCTTTCGTGAGCTTCTTTTGACACATAAAGATAATAACGGTAGGATAACGACCAAGGTAACAATAAATTCCATTCTTCGTCATTAATCATGCGAATAGTACCATAGTAGAGATAAATGTTTGAAATATTTGCCACCTGTGAATATAATTGATTTCACTAGGGAGAGCTAAATTCTTATTGAACATAAATAATTAGCCATTGTAAGAGACGAACGGTAGCGAAGAAGATGAATTTTAATGGAAGATAATACGGCAAATGTCTGTAAAGAATTTGACATCTGTGGAATATTATTGTAGAATTGATCAGCGAATTTTTTACCGCCATGTCGTACGATTAAACATTTTTCCTTGTCATTATTAGTTTGTACAATCGGTATTCACTTGTGTGTGCATTAAAAGATATATTATTTTCCAATGTCATGTTAAATATTTCTAGACAAACATATATTCATAGGGTATCTAGAGGACAATTAATCAAAGTTCAATAAATTAAATCATTTATCAAGAATGAGCACTCGCAATTTAGACAATATGTAAATAGACGATATGTAGACAATTAGAAATATTAGCATCGTAGGTAAATAGAAAAAATAATGTAAATATCAGCTGTTATAATCGCCACGGGGCCATCATTTCGCGCCTTTTATCTTGAAAAGACCTTGCATGTCGGTTGTGCGTATACTGTGTTAAATATTGATCTGCAGCAACTGTTACAAAGACCTCGGCTCGTATTAGGAGCACACGCTGCTCTCATAAACGAATATATGTATATGACAGTCGAAAACGTTTGCTGGAAGAAAATAAAAAGAAATCAGCTGGGTGATGTTTTCCAGAAACGTAAAATTATCTAAAACGCAGCTTGTAAAGATATATATTTCAATGAAGTTTACATTTAAACAACGTAAATTACTTTTGATGCCGTACCGTTGGGCCAGCGGTGTTTCCCTTAATGACAGTCCTTAAAAACTGGTTTCTTTCGGTGTCTTTTTAGTTTTACCGCTATCTAATCGGCGCCGGAAGCAGGTCGCTTGTTATGCAACCACGTGTTTTGAACGTACCGGAAAAGAAAACAGTACCGAAGCTAATGATCGAAAAATGGTGGAATCATTCGTGTCAGCTATAAACGTATCACGTACGATAAGGAAACTTTATTTCGTGCTGGAGTATACAGCTTACAAAGGGGAAATGAGATTTACGATATAAAGTCGGAGAAGGAAGAACGAAGGGGCTAAACAAACAAATGGATCGCTTTATACTTCGATCTTCTTTTATTTAAATTTTTCTTCCACTGTCCACTTCGGCATACCTTGCGGCCTATTTAACCAAAACAGACGCTGAGGGAAATGTTTAATTCCAAATAAAATAACGCCCAAGGAGCTTTATCGAAAATTTTGAAGTAACTCTGCGGTCGACGATACCTGTAAGAAGGAAACTTGCCCCGCATGGTTCTTGTAAATTACTAGAGCATACGATAATTATCTACATTGCTCGTCACGCAGATACCTATATACACGCGTTGCACATGCATATTTTGACCTTGAACTAATGTCATGATCAAGGGTTGAGACAGAGACTCCCCAAAGATAACATCCACGGAACCGGCGAATCCAATGGAACGTGCTACTTTGACTCGTTTAAGGAAATATTAATTTCTTTCTATCGTTCAATATGCTTTGGATGCTCGTTAGTAGAAGACAAAATTATATTTGCTTCCGTTTCCATGTGTTCCTCCTATATTATCCTAATAATATTTATTTCCATCGTTTATCGTCGCTTCCGTATCGTAAACTTGCACGTGCGAAAACTTCTTTTCTAGGCGAATTCGTTTATTTAGAACTTATTGGAGCACCAAACCAATCTTTCCAGGTGTCATGCTAGGACAACGCCAATTATATAAATAATATTGCAGATTTCCGTCACCTATACCAAACTTTAATGGCTCTAAGAACTCTTTGTTGTCCATGAGATCCAACGCATTAAATACGTCGAAGTCGAGCTGAAAATAATATATGAATGATGGTTTTTTCTTATATAATAAAGGTACAAGCAATTACACTTACATTACGAGCCGATATCAATGCATCAGTCATGAGTTCGAGCCAAGGAGTCGCAGTGGATACGTTGTAAAAACTGTATGCAGCCCTGAGAGTTTTGTGTGTCTGGTGATGCATTATGGAGCTCGGTAACGTATAGTAGCTAACCATGTCAGTAATTTTACCATCGTTTTCTACTACAAAACTATTAATAATCCCGTTCTGTGGGAGGAACCAATGTCGGAACTCTTCGATGGAGAAAATCGGAACCAAGTCAAATTTCTCCAAATACTAAAACATGAATGATCTTAATATTCGCTAAATTAAAACATTAACATTAATACTTCTAGCAACTGTAGTATTCTCCTGAAAAAATCATTACATCAGTTAATATTTTATGAGCTTGAGGTATATCTGCTTCAACCAGTTTCCTAAATCCTGGCACTTTTGTATTTTCTGGCAGTTTAAACAACTTTAAAGTTCTCTGCATAGTCATATTGCGAGACAAGTGAGAAAACTTCACTTCAATTAATTTCTTTGGATTGAGAGAACGATGCCAATACCTTTAAAATCGAATTCATAGTTAAATGACAACAAATAGTGATATAATAGTGAGATTGGTTGTGATGCAGGTACACACCTGCAAGTTGCTATTGGTTTTGGCAATACAACACCAGCGGTATAAACAGCCTGGAATATACCTTGAAGATTAACTCTCCTAGTTATTTCACGTATTAATACTGGTGCAACCCGCTTTGACCTCAGTTTCTTGTGCACGCATAAGAAATTTATTTCCACCATTTTTTGAGTGCTGAAATTTTCCTTACATTAGCTAACAGGGGACAGACTAAAAATAATTTGAAACCTACTGATTATAAACACGCAGAGTAGCTGGAATAGCGGAAATGAAACCGACTAGACGTCCGCTTTTAGTCACACGTACCCCACAGTGCCATTCTTTGCACCATCCAGGGGATTGCAGTGCCCTAGAAACATCTTCTATTGAGTACTTAATTGAACTAAACTACATTATAAATTTCATTAGTTGATATTTTGTTTACCACTTTAAAAAATTAGGTGGGTAATCAAATCTAAACATAGCATCGTCATCTTCCACATAATTCTCAGACAATAAAGTATATAATTCTGACAAAACTAAAGGATCATCAAGGTTTAAAGTATCCCATTGGAAGTCTGCTGGTAATGAATAAGGTTCTGCCCTGATTGATGTTTTGTCAGATTCTATGGCTTCATTTTTAACTATTTTTTCATCTGTAGAAAATCTTCATAATATAATCTGGTCAACTTAAAATTATTGTTTACCATCGTGAAATGTAGATCTTAAATTGTTTACCCATTTTTGGTACTGGCTGCGTACTCCAAAACTGATAAGGCTTTTGCATTGCCTCTTCCTGAGTTTTAGCAGGTTTCTGCTGTATATTAAAAACCTCCATTGCCATTTGGATGTCTTTTATAGAAATGTTACACGTGCTATGCATTTCATGTTCATCTCTGTGGCCTGTGTGGTTGTGATTCTCACCAGTGGCATGCGCCATCTTGTTCTTCTTCTTACGATGTCTCTTTTTTGAACTAAATTACAAGTATTATCCTTTTATTTCTTTATGCGCTATCAGTAAAAGAAGCACAACTCACACAGGCATACACAATGCAAGAATAAATTAAGAATGCAAGAAGCAACAAGAAAGGTACAGGATACATTGAAACTTTACATGTTGAAAATATCTTCAAGGATAATAATATTTATATACAGGAGACACATTAAATATTACATACGATTATATCCTTATAATATTGAACACTTATAGTGCTATATATACCTAGTTTTGAATTAGTAGGTTACTATGACACATAAACATAATTCTAAAGTATCCAACTCAACTACGGGGACAAAATATAATAATATGAGAAGCCTTTTATTATTTCAAATTAATAATAAAATATTGTTATTGATAATTATATAACGGTTAATAAAAAATAACATTAAGTTACGTCTACGGTATTGCCGGTCATCCATAACTCGTATTCAAAGTGAATCGAATCAAATGCTCTCCAATCATACCAATTGAAATTACACGGCAAGTACTTCGTAGGAATCGAATGAACGTTCGCTCACCTTTTAGATTTCCCATCTTTTTCGTGAATCTCATCCTTCTTAGCCTCCCGTTCCACAACTTGACTCTTTTCCTCCATTTTAATATAGATTTTGATAATGCGCATGCACATGACATGGTGGCTCCCCCTAGTTGCGCTTACACGTAGAATAAACGGGTCACGTGATGTACGCCATGACTGTTCCTTCGAAAAGTTGTATCGCGTCGGTGTGCTTAAATTAATTCGATTCTTTTAGTAAAAATTTCTTTATACGCCAACAAATTACTCTAAATAATTTTTATACAGTGTAGGGATCGCGAATAGTATAAAGTTTTTGATCGGCAAAAGAAATTATACGCGTTTTCTTAAAAAGTATTTGGTACGCCTAAGAGTCGTTCTATCTCGTAGTGAACGCGCGTTAGATAGAAACAAATTTCTCGGACCGTTTATCTGAAAACTTCGAAATTAGAAAATACGCGTTTACAGTAGTTTGGAAACGTATTAGCGGTTTCATTGACGAGATTGAGAATGTTTCGAATCGACTTTCCGTGGAAAAAGAAGCGTGGGAAAATTCGAGAACGCGGGATTTTCAAGCAGCGAAGGAAAGCAATATGGCGTCGGCTACGCAGTAAATTTGGCGGGAATGTTTGGCGCCGGTTTTATTATCGATGTTATCTCTTCGAATGTTTGTCAGCGTGTAATGTGAGTCAAAATAACAATCAATTAATTTTAACGATATCATTTATTTTGTTTTAAACCGTATTGTAAAGCCAATGAAGATAGTAAAATGTATTTTTATAAACGAATAAGATAGACAAATTTGAGGATCGGAAAGTTACTTATAATTTGATTAAGTAATTAATCCACCGATAACTGATTCCTAATTGAAAGACAATTGTATTTGACTCTAGTCCGTACACTATTCATTGTCTTTTTATCTTGAAATCAATAGCACTTTTCAATATCATACAATACTACTCTAACGTGGTTTCATTTTTTTTTTTTTTGCATATATTTTTAATATTATATAATTTTCATTGAATTATACTATACTATATTATTTCAATACTGTATTCAATACTAAATCATTACGATAACACGTAGCACATGGTGCGTTATCGTTAGATCGAATATGCTTTGCATAGCACAAATACATTGCATAACATACATCGCATAAGCACATGTCGTGCGTTATTGGTTCAAATGGATCAAGGAATTCGGGTTGTAATAAAAATTGAAATTAAAAAAATTTGAGATTCATATACTAAAATTATTCCATTGTGTGACAGTCTGACAATTATAGTCTTCTTTATTTCATTACCAACAGTATTCTTACATCTTCATGCCGAAACAATGTATAATTTCTATATCATAATATATATTCATTTATTCATTTATATATTTATTTATTTATTTATTTATTTATGTGTATAATTGTTAATAATTGTAATAGCAGTAAATAGTCTGTAGTAGGCGAGTTTGTAGGTATGTAAACAGCTTTTAGGTACGCGTAATTCCAGTTTATCGATAATTCAAATCCCGCGTACGTCCCGTTCGCATAATTTATGATTTGCATATCTATTTGTCAAACTGCGGGCAAGAGCAAACTCCACGATTTGCTAGCGTGCCGCGATATTCCAATGTTTTCTCTTTCTTTTTTTTTCTCAGCTTTTCTTAAGAAACCCGATATCCACGGAAACTGAACGGTTCTTGCTTCTGTTCGACGATTGAACGATAAGAGTCGAGTGGAAATTGATTTTCGAACGAATCTAATCTCGCTTTTAGCGCCAGATTTTCTTCTCTTTGTCATAAATTCTGCAAACTGGCTGGTTCAAATATCCAACTAAAGGAAACTATCGCGTTCTCGTTTTATCAAATGAATTGACAATTAGGATAATTAACGCTTTATTAACACAAGAGAAGTGTTATTACGGAAAAATAAGATGATACGATAGAAGTAATATTATTACGTGGGAATAATTAGGAACTTCTTTTCGCCTCGGATACATAATTAGCGATTTCTTTGAAGTTGCGCGCGAGCAACTTAATTAATTAAGAACTTTCCATGTAAATCAACATTCGCTTCTCCGACTCGAAGAAAACGAAAAACTCGATTGTTCCGCAGGACTAGTTAAACATTCGACCGAGAGATCGATGTCCAAGTAAATTAGGTCTGACGGTGTACTCGTCGAGTCGCGAACGAAAAAACCGTAGAAAGGAAGTAATAGAAAAGGTTTGTTATTTTATTTGTCGAATGAAACACATGGTCGTGAATCGTACGGGGAATTCGCGGCTTCAGTGAGCAAGTGCCTTGAGGACAACGATCGATCGTTGCTCCAGCAGGTACTGAAATTCAGAATGAATCAGCAGGGAACAAGCAGCAAACGTTTCATTTGTCTTCCCGCGTCTCGCTCTTTTTTCCACCTCGAGGAGTCGAAATGAAATTCCGCGTGTCGAATCAGGGCCTTTAAAACACGAAAAACAATACGGATCTTCACCCCCTAATATATATCAGCGTTGACTGTTCTCGATCGAAAATGAAATGCCCCTGTAAAATCAGCTGTATGGAAGGTATTTGAATTTTCCTCGCTCGCTTTGGCACTGCAACTCTGTAGAAAGTTTAATCCGTAAACTCGAACTTACATCTTAGTTTCGCCTTGTGTGTGTGTGTATTTTCATTTTTTCATTTTTCTTTTCGTTTTCTAACAAGGCATAGGCAACTACGCTACTACGAGAAGAGAACAATTCCTTTTTCCATCACTGAGAGTCTTTAAAACGGCCCTCCGTTAACTATACATGCTTCAGACAGCGCAGGATTCTCCCGGAGGATCCTGGCGACATCTCTCTCTCTCTCTCTCTCTTCGGGAGACGAGTTCGTACTCTTCGAATCTGTCAACGAAGAGAAAGACGAACAGGCTTCTAATTTCCCTAGCTTATCTTACGCAAAAACACTCGCTCGCGCGATAATAGTACACGATTCGCGATTTACTTCACACCATCGAAAAACAGAGACGAGACGGTGGAAGCTGATTAATAGAACACAGATTTTCCCAAAGCTTCGACTCGAGAAGCACGGAGTCGCGAGTACTTTTACGAATAATTTTTCCTTAGGACTCGAGGACTTTCTAAACGTTCGAAACATGGAAAGTGTAGGTGTAACAATGACAGGATATGCTATCAGTCGAGAAGAGATGAGAGTATACAAGTAGGACTAGAGTCGCTTCGTTCGATAAGAAATAGATGGATTGCGAAAAAACGCGTTTTATATTCTCGAATCGTAACTCCGGTGGGGGATAATTCCCGAGCTGCCTGGTGCACGGCTGATGTCTTCTAACTAGAGATTCTTCCGTGGTGCTGCTTCCTCAGCAATGATATGCATAGAAGAGTGAGGCCATGAGCCAGAGTGCGCCGCCCCCGTAGAATCGGCTGCCCTCGACCCCGTTTCTACCGGGTCGTTTGCGTTTCGACTTCGATTTGGCGCGCCGTTTGCGCGAGAAAATGGCGTTGGTGGCGTTGGTAGGCGACTCGATGTTGCAGTAACTCAGATCGCAGCAGCTGATGCAGATCTAGAACGAAATAACCGAATTTATTTCACCCGGTCGCGTGGCTTCCTCCTCTCTTCCGTGAGAGAGAGAGAGAAAGACAGTTGGCAACACGAACTATGTGTATGCGGCTGACTAGATAGAGAACAGTCAAAAGAGAGGGCAAGCCAGGCCAGGATACTTTGAAAAAATTCGCTATTTCGCACCTGCTGCGTGTCCACTGGGATGCAACCGACCGAGGCAGGTCCGCATTCCGCGCTACTCACGCAGCTCTTGCTCACCTGAAATATAAACGTGCTTTTTCACGGACCATTGTGCGTCAGGGGCATGTTACATTCGATGCGTCATCGTTTTGTATCGGCTTGTTGATACGCTCGTTCTCATTTTCTTCACGATGCAACGGGGGCTGCTTTATTTTCTATCTAGCGATTGTCAAAGTATCGATTCCCGGTCGTTAGGATCTACGTCGTCGATCTTTTTCTCACTGTTTAATTCTTAGATGTTCGATTTCGCGTACACAGAATGTTCATCTCGGCGATTGCTACGGGTTTTTTCCGCTTGTTTCCCTTCCTTTCTTTCCGAGCGTTCTGAAACTTTAGAGAGAGAAAGAGAGAAAAAAATGAAAGGAAAGAAAGGAAAAGGAAAATATCACGGAGGCTTCACTCGAGTCTTTCGTTTGAAGCGAACGAATCGCCGCACAGTCTGAAGCCACTGCTTGGAAAACGCTTTGTTCCGCGTCATCTGCGAATCTTCCCACCATATCGTTACGTAGATATTCGCATCTAAGAATCAATTAATCGATGAACCAACAAAGCCGAGAACGCGTGGAAACCGCGAATAGGTGAATTGATAAGCTCTAATTGATTCCGATGTCCATAATTGAAAGAGTTTTGCAAAGTGCTTAGTCGGTGGATGCTCTTAAGGGAAGCCATCACTCCTCCGCTGTGAATTCAGTTTCGCAAGTTTATCCATTAACAAACACGGAAATCGATAATGCGTTTAACGCTGGGAGAAGCTATTAGTGGGGCTAGTGATAAAATTTCGGATTGATCTTCATCGGTGGCAGGCGCATCGTGCGTACAATGGTTTCGTGATGAACGTCGAACGTGTCGATTTTATCGTGGCACCGCGGCCGCGTTTCAATCAACCCGTGAAACGAGAGAACACATCGAAGGAAATCCCAATTTCTAACGTCTTCTAATCCTTCTAATCCCAATGAAAAGGAAGGAAAACGTTCGCCCGCTCGTTTTTCCTACTTTCGTCGCGTCTTCGATTTAAATTATTCTTCGATGGTAAATTACATTAATTATGCAAACTTATCCCCGTTGGAATTGTGAAGCAAAAGAGGCAGAGTTTCTCCATCGTAAGAAAGGAAAGGATCGACACGGCCAACACTCGAGTTGCAGTTCTAATACTTCTTGGCAACGACAGAGTTAATCGCGTCGACTCGAAGTCTTCTCGTCTCGAGGAGAAGGTCAAGTGTTAGGGGAAGAAGAAGAAGAAGAAGAAGAAAAAAAGAAGAATTTGTGCTTGCCAAGACGCTATTTCCCCGGCTGTCCAAAATGTGCAGCGATCTGCAAAAGTCTCGGCCACCCGCCGGACACGGTGTATCTATCGCCCATTCGTTGCACATCTGCGAACAGAGGACAGAAAAAGAATACGATAGCTGTGATATTAGCTGGAATCGGAACATATATAACGTCGGATTCGTATATACCGGTCGACGTATTTGCATGGTCATCCGGTCGTTACTCACCAGTCTCGATCAATCGCACGAAAGTTCGAGGTTAGTACCACGGTGGTTCGATATGGGGGGGG
>NT_176446.1:1599635-1601600 GCF_000188095.3 Bombus impatiens
ATGGGGGGGGGGGGGGTAAAAAAGTATGGAGTTTGTTGGTTCTGTACCGTTCGAAATCGAGGGGATCAGTAGAGCGAGTTAGAGTTCGGAAAATCGTACGGGTGGAACGTAACTGGAGAATTCGTTGCTTTCTGATCGAGTGGCCGCAACGACTGCGTCGCCGTTATAGAAAGATCCGACTACTATGGAATTCGGGATGAAAGAAAAGAAATAGAGAAGGGAAAAAGGACAAGGGGAGAAATAAGACGACGGAGTTCACGGTCGAAGGAATAAATTCTCGGAGCCGGAACTCGCGGTGGCCATCGATCCGACCGGAATCAACGGTTTTCAATAGAGACTTCCGTGGAAGGAACTTCTATTTAGAATTGCTCGGACTTGATCCGCGGTGTTGAACGATCTCGTAGCCATCTTCTTCGGTGTTTCGTGTCTTCTTTTTCTCGTTGCTGGAAGAAATCGACGACCGGGCCCGATATTGGTAATTCCTTCGCGACGTCGGCGATTCAAAGAGCGGTAGATGGCGAATGGAGAGCGAAGAAGGGAAGACGAGTCGTGGGTGTACGGACAGAAGAAGTGAGATAGGTAGATTAGGGAGGCGGGCTAAGAACGGAGGAAGGGAAGTTTGAAAATAAATAAAAGATCGATGGCGGAACGATCTCCTCGGGGCTAAACGAAATTGTGCACTGGACTCGGTACGATACAGGCATTACGGACTCTTAGGAGGACGTTTAATGGACTCGTCGATACCTGGTTATCGCTGACGTTGACGCAAGTGTAGCACGTTAGACCTGCAACAACAGAGGGGGCGATGGAGTGAGTAATAGCGTTGAACAGAGAGACAGCAGACCGGTTGAAGTACGAGACAAAGGGCGGAGAGACGCAACAATTAAACACGCTTAGGCGTTCCTTCGATATAATTCCCGCCCGTCGCAATACACTTAACGTCGTGGAAAATGGATTGTCCCGTCGAATGGAACTTATAACGGTGCGGAGCGCGTTGCGGATCGTGGCAACAAAAGCTCGTTCTCCTCGAAATGCACCCATACACCCGGACGAGCGTACGACGATGTATTGTTTCAGTGGCGGGGTCCAGTGTCGTAATTAATACTTTTCAAACCGTTCAAATTGAAGCCGTTTCCGGACGTTTTGCCGCTCCACCGGAATATCCAAGAGTTTACAGTCGTTCGCTAGAGAGGTTTCCTATTCCGACACGCTAATGGAATACAAACTTTTTCCACCGGAGACCGATGGAGAATAGAAGGAGAGCGTAAAAGGAGTAGCCGAGAAAAACAACCGGAGAAAAAGGAAGCGAAATCTTTCCACTTCTTTTTTCCTTTTTCTCTTTTAAGCTCTGCGAATGTCGGTTCGAGCCGAGAGACTTTAGCTAAAATAGCATTGGCGCTTTAAGAAGCTTGGCAGCGGGCACGGTTGGCGATATTTCAGAACAATATGTTACAAGCCAGGTGTATAGATCGGCGAATGATTTGTGGGGAATTGGTAGGAGGTAGCAGGGAGGAGGTAAAGTGGCTAGAGCGAGATCTGTAAGCGGTAGAAAGCCAGGAAGGAGGATTAGTGGAGCTCGATTGCAGGATTCGAGGGGGAGTGGATAAGCTCGAGTTAGTCGAGCAAATCATAGATCTGTTTGCCCCGTTCTCCGCCCTTTCTCCACGACTTTTCTCCTTTGCTCTTCGCAGCACGTCGCGCATCCACGCCAATACGCACGGTAGATGTCTTCTTCTTCTGTCGTGACTCCCTTCAGCCCGTCCTTCTGCTTCGACTCCTCCTTTCCGTTTCCGTTTCCGGAGAGGACGTTTCTGCCGCAAGTTTCCGCAGCCAGGAGCAGCCCGACCATCACCCACGTGATCATTCCTCACATCTCTGGAATGACAGAAATGGGGCTACGTGTTACGTAATTGACCGCCACGCATCTCTTTCGTGGATCGAAACCGGCTAGAGAATCGAAGTGTA
>NT_176446.1:1602198-1642649 GCF_000188095.3 Bombus impatiens
GTACGCGTGAATAACATTCACGCGTAGATAACGCCACGTGTCGCCAGCCAGTTCGAAATCGTCAATTTTCAATGGGATCGTAATTCGTCGATAGCACGTAGACAGCGTTAAAAAAAAAAAGAGAAAAAAAGGAGCAGGACACCGTGTATCAAAGGATTATCGTGGGCCGCGATAAATTACTCTTATCACGCTTCGATACATGACCTATCGCAGCCTCTATCGAATTCGATGATCCTACAAGCTGCTGGATGGCGATTAAAAAATGACCCGTAATTATTGGGATTAAACGTTGAACAAAGAAACAAAAAAAATCACACCAAAAAAGAGGGCGGAAGAGGGGAAAAACTACAGGTGGAGATTTGATTGGTCGAAGTTGGAAAATTGACGCGAGACCGAAAGAAAAATTGTTCCCTCCGGACGCGTTGTTCTAACGGAGATATCGGAATTTCAATTTGCCCCGGTTGATCGGAGGATTTATCGTCTTATACGAATGAAAATGGCTTACGAGGACAGGGTAGAAGACTAGAGAAAACGTCTTTCAGCGGAGGAAACCTCGCGCAGTCGACAGATACGCTAGAATTCAAATCCGGATCAGGAATTACAGAGGAAGGGCTTGGAGCGAAGGGGTACGTCTAGTTTAAATCCTCACAGAACGCGAAGACCACAAGGTCCGCATGCTGTTAAGCTACGTTCGACTCTTGTACTTCTCCGATATCTACGGATGTTCCGCTCTTCTTTGATTAACTGTATCGTTTCTTTGACTTTGACGATTAATCACTTGTAACGTTTCGGTTGCGAACGGGGACGAAGAGAGAAAGTTCGGTAACGGGGATTGGATTTTGTGACTTGCGAAAACATAGAAATGCATTCTCAAAGCTCTCTCCTAGTCGAGAATCTCGAGGAGCAAGGAAGAGTGTGATTCGCGAGGAGATATAGTAAGCTAAGATTATTTGAGTCACCCGAGCTTCGACGTCTTAAGATTCGATCTTGATCTTGAAGCAAAGTAGATCGTTTAAAAATTGTTCGCAAACAAATTGAACGAATTACAAGGAAAAGTACTTGGCTTCCTAATCACCTAATTCACCTCGTACTTAGTCCGGGGTATGTTTTGAACTTCGTTAAAATCAGCCGATACGCATTCTGTTCGAATTTACGGAAATTACTGGCTGTAATGGCCACAAGGTGCAGATTGCAACGAATGCTTCGTTATCGGGAGAACGTATCTCGCTTCTAATTATTGTGCGTTGTTTCAAAAATTGCTAGGAATTTTACCAGCATTCTACGATCCGAGATCGGGCGTAATAGTCGATCGAGCGACAAAGAAAATTAGATCACTAACAACCATCAGGCAGCAATTGCAGGCAAGATTGTGAGTTCAGCCGTGGAACAGAATAATCCTATCGATTAAAACGGTGCCGGTTGGTTATGGTCAGTAGGAACTCCCCGACACAACCCACGGCTGTTCCACTTAATCAATGAAATACAGATCGATGAATATACTGTATGAAACGCTGTACCATTCGGTCCCTGTTCTTTGATATGAAACGTCAATCAGTAGTTGATAAGGCTGATCCTTTCAATACGCTTCTGTTAGCAATTGTCAGGTGCACAGCTTCTCTCGGTAGCTAAAGTGGCATTCGGCAGTGGGCGACAAGATTATATCGAGCCGAAATGGATAGTTAGAATTTCCAGGTGAATTCTCCGGTTAGATCACGGACCAAGTAACACGATTATTTCGACCGTATTCCCCGATCCGTTACGTCGACTAAGAATTTCACGACCTCTCGAATATCATCTCAACCCGGTTTATCGTCCTCGATCGGTTGCTCCAATATCGGGCTAACTTTAATCTCTTTTCTATGTGACGAATGGTAATGGCCATTACCATTCAATATGACCTCGTATTTCTTAAATCCTACTCTATTCCGTTTGGATATAGTTTTTAAATCTCGTACGTATCCGTCCCCGTTCCCTGGTGATCTTTAATATAGAGAGGTGGGCAGACGCTGCGCTTTTAACGAGCCACAGGGCAAGAGACATTTAATTGGAAAATCAAATGAGCGGTAGTAGTACATAGACGATACGGAGGAGCGAGTTTAACCGTGTCCAGAGAGCAGGATCAATCCCGTTGGTTTAAATCCTAGTCGAACATGTCGTCCACGAGAATCGGCTGCGGGTAAACAGATCCACTCGACCGTTGGACATGTCAATCGATGGATATCCCAGTTCCAAGCCAGCCATGTGTATAGTTCTTCGGGGTGTAGATCAAGGTTCAATTCTACGGATCGGTTGACCTATCAGTGCCAGCTTCCCAGCCCTATCAATGCTTTCGACGAATCGAGAACATCGGACCCTTTATATCGGTTCGATAGATAAGTTTTCATCCAGCGTCCTCGTTCGACCTTGCAAGGAAAGCGTTCGGTGAATTTGTCGCGATATACCGCAAGAGTAAGAGTAGCAGGATGCGAGACGCTCGTAGACCTTAATCGATGTAATTAAACACGGCCAAGGAGCTCGATCGAAACTCGCTAAAAGGGAAGTTGGCTGGCCCAGCGAGACGTAAACTTTTACGACAGTGTTTCGCAGTAAAAGCTGCTGGACCTTGCTCGGAATTATATCGTTCCCTCCATTTTATGGTAGCTTAGATCAGAGAAACACCATGTGCTTAACAGTTTACCAAGCGTGTCTCGGGCAATAATAGAAATAACATAACGAACTAGCGGAATGTCTTGTAATAAATCACGTCGAGATATTTGCTCATCCGAGCAACCCGCTTCGTGACTGTCTCGCATTTCCGTTACGAACCCGGTTAAATAAATTCATCTGATCACGCGTGCCCCGGTTTTAGATTTCCCTTGTATTTCACGCTCGTTCGTGAGCGTGATTTATTCGCTGATCGCACGGACGCTCGGGTGAGAACGTAATACGCGAGCGGAGTTTTCCACGGGAAGGGAAAGCTGACTTTGAAAATCTTCTAGATTGAAATGGGATCGTCAGAGAAGAAAGGGGAAAGTTTCGGTCGCGTGGAATTACGATGAAATTTCATTTCGCGTAATCAATAGTGCTTACGGCGTGTTCAACAGAACTTCTTCGGCTTTTTTCATCCGTAATAGGGGAAGTTCTTTGTTCTTGTACTCCTCTCTCCTCTTACCCTTCCACCAACTCGCTTCGAATCGCGTAGATTAAAAGAGCTTTTTATTTTCCTACTTAAGAGCGAACTCGGCCCGAGAATTAGGTTGCTCTCTCTCCGTCGGGCGAGAGGATGGCCCTGGTCGGTGGTAGTCTATAACTAGTTCCATTCTAGAACTCCCATGAGCAAACATTGGCCGTGCAGTTATTACTACCCTGAAGGTCATCGATCAAATCTCAATTTATAGGCTGTCATTCTTGTCAGAGCATGAAATCCGACTCGGTGGAATCGATATCGTTGAAGGTAGCTGAAATTTTGCCGAAATTTCACGTCCAATCGGACGTAAATATTGAAACGTTCCGTAGCAATTAAATACGTTTCCTGTACCATTCGCGATAAGTTCGTTTCATGTTGGAAAACAGCGTCTACTTTTGGCCCGACCCTAACATCCATTCGACTTCCATCACGAATTCAATCGTAGCAGTCGTTGGACTCGGCTTCGATCAATCCTTTCTCGTATTTATCTAGCTCCTCGTCGACGCATAGTAAATACAGCCAGTGCGTAGTCAGACAATCTTTACTTGCTTTCCGCCACTCGCTCTCGTACGCTTTCGAGTTTCATGTCACCGCTGCAAATTTCTCCTTCTATTTATTTCCACGTGTTTTTCATTTCATCTCTATCAAAAGGCAAAGCACGTAAGCAAATTTGCGAAAGCCAGTGAGCGCGTTTCCACACCAGGCACGGCCAGGTTGCTTTTTTAATCCGCAAGCTAGCGTTCAACAGCTGGAAAATCTTCGACAACGAGGAAACCGGTCGTAGAAAAATTGATTTCGTATCAGAGTGCAGGTTCTGCTTCTTTTGTGCATCCTTCGAAACGATAGTAAAGCAACGGCCTAGCAAAGTTGGCGCAAACTCGGGGGCAAATTCGCGCGGGACGCTTCATTGCTTCCCAATGGCCGGAGTAACTCAATTCTAAAATGCTGCTCTCGGCTTGTTCTCGTGTATAGAACATCGTCGGTATATTTGCCAAGCTACACGTTATTTTTATAACCGACCGTGGTGCTCGCGGCCCAGCGGTAGCTTCAAATCGACCGGATGAAATTTCGTTCTTAAAGCGTTACGACACGTTACCAAGGGTTGGGTAGCGTGTGTGCACCGCGCTTCTGATTATTTCCGTGATACATCTAGAAATATTTACAATGCCGCCACGTTGCTAGAAAGTCGAGTTCACCGCGATATTTGCCAGAGGGGGAAGATAAATCGGATCGTCTTATTTCCAATTTCAAGCAGCAGTTCCGCCCTATAAAGATATACATTTGTCTCTGGATTTATCGTTGTTATGGGAAAGAAAGGAGACCGATGTGTTTCGTTTCAAATCCCAGATCGAAGCAATTACAAGTTTCAGAGATACATAAGCGATCGTTGAAACTGTTTTCTGCTAAAGCATCCTGATTCGCGCCTGGAACACGTAGTTGGATAATTATTCAAACGAAAAGCGGGAAATTATCGTTTCCTGATATATGTATGTATAACGCGAAGTTTTAGTTTGTCTTCCGGCAACTGGCAGATAAAATATTCCCGGTCTGGTCCGCGTAAGTTTTCTCGGTCAAACTGGCGCGAGTTTACTTAATTACCGTTTAATTATACGTCATCAAAGTTTCATGCCCACATCCGTGCGCAATTAAGGAAAATATTTTTTTTCATTCCCTTTATCCGTCGCGGATAATTCGTCCAATTAATTACGGCATGGTGCACGTTTTAATCGCCACACCGATAATTATTTTCATGGCAAAACATCGAATCTATTAGTGTATCGATCGCGCCTTTAATTCGACCGAGTTTCTTGATCGTCAGCGATGGTCGTTAAGATAACAGCGAATTTATCTCCGGCAGAAAACTTTCATTTCCTCCGTGGACGTTCGTGAATTCTCGCCCAGGACGGTCAGAACCAGAGACCTGGTTCACGCGGCACGATTTAATAAATAACGATATCGACACCTTCTTCGAGCTCTTCGTTTCGATGGCCGGGCAACTTCTCACGAGTTCAAGTTTTACGCACGTGACGAATATACACCGTGACTTTAAGTAAGAAACTTTTCGAGATTGCCTTCTGTTCGATTCGTCTCTCGATGTGTACGTCGCTTTGCCGTTTAGATGTTCGTGAAACGGCAACTAGGAGAGCATCGAGGAGTGCTTTCAGGCGGTCTCTTGAGTTCCACGCCTCGTGCACGCCGCTTAATTTCGTATGCCTCTAATTTCGAGTAGAACTTGCTCGTGATCTCAAAGTAAAATTACTGGCTAACACTGGAAATTTGACACGATGATTTAGAGATAGATTGGAACGCTATACAGGGTGTTGCAGTAATCGTGATACAATCAGCGAGGGTTACGTGAACAAATATCTCGAAAATATACGATACATTTTTCCATATGACTTTATTTTTCTATATTTACGAGAAAATATTTGCATTGAACTGGAGGGAACAACCGAAGGAGATTATTCTGCGTGTGCAAATAAGTCGACAACGTAGAACGAAAGTTTTTCATGGAACGCTTTGTTGTGGATGAAATTACATTAAAAAATTAACGAAGTACGCGTGGGCGAGGCTAATTTTTAACTAACGTATCCAAATTCCATAATTATTATTTCTTTTTTTTGACGAAGCTTCAAACCAAAAACTTTTATTCTACATTTTAGCATATTTTAACATTGAACGTATTTTGGTACGTAGAATAACCTCCAGTTAATTATTTGCCCGTACCTGGCCAGTAATTATTTCAGCACGCATACGCGTATTAAAAAAATGTTCGAACTCGATTTTGTCGAGAACGAAATGCCGTATGAAAAGATCGTATTCCACATTTTCAATCTACTTCTCTGTGTAGAGTCATCCTCTTGCCGATTGTATCGCTATTATTGGATCGCCTTACGTAGAGGAAAATCGTCTTTCGATAAGGAGGAAGACTTCTTCAAGCTATTTAATCGAGTTTTTACCGTGAGTCTCGTGATCAGTAAGCACCATGGACTTTATCACGCTGGTGCAACCAGCTTTTCATTAGCGTCTCGAATTTTATGCACATTAAAGTAGCGCGCGTGCCGCTTAATCGCTCGGCAAAAAATGGCATGGCGAACAGAGAGAATTTCTGCCGTATAGTATAATGTAAATTTCGTGGCTTGCTCGACCGGCGAAGCTAGTAAAATCCTCGGCTAGCAGGACACTAAAACCGCGTTACGCCAGGGACGGTGCTATCCTGGTTGCGTTTCCGGCTTTCCAGCGAAATGGAAAGTTCAACGGAGATTCTTGTGCTCGAGTGTCGTTCGCTTTGGCTTTATGTTGGCGGTAAAAGGTGAAAAAGCTAAACTAGAGAAGAATACTTCTTTTTTCGCTTAAGAAGATACGCTTGGAATATTCTTTATCCGGTTACTTTTCTTCCTTTACGTTTTAACAGACGCCGAGGCTCGTTTGCATCATTCGCTTATGGAAAAGTTCATTTTCTTTAACGAACGCCTTCGCGGCAAATGATAAAGCATTTAAAGGGTAAAGAAAACGGCTCGACGAGCGAATACCAAACTTACGTAGTTCTTTGGCGGATGGAGTATTCCGCTATAAATATACGATGCATTCGTAGATATGAAATCCGAATAGATGTAGCGAGGTCCCATATGGCATGGGGCGTACGTGGATATGTTTTCGTAAATATGCTACTCTTCTAGATTTTCCCCTCTGTATCTCCATACGTATAAAACCCTAGTAAATAAGCTACTTTTATGGATATGAAAAGTCGAACGGTTAGAGGCCAATCCTGTATGGATGTTACAATACGTATGGGGTTTTTTCATCGTCGTCGACGCGTCCACGGATGTATATTTCCCTATAATCTCATCTTGTCTCGAATCGGGTTAATTTCTCACGTGCGATTCGCTCGACGTGAACGAAGGAGAATAGGGAAATTCGTGCGACGAATTATAAAAAAGTTAGCTACGCTGTCAGTTTTCAGCTCCCATCGTGACTTTAATTCAACTACATTTCGAGGAACATAGGCCGATAGAAAGAGAGAGAGAGAAACATATTTGCATGACAGAAAATGTTTTCTCTCTTCTTTTCACGGAAAATGTATTTGCTGCAGCTATATTGCTGGTCAGAGCGGGCAGTAAAAAAGGAAATGGCGAAACGAGCGTGGCATTCTTTTTTTCAAAAACCGCTGCCGTTTTCGCATTTACATTTTCCTGGTTGGTGCGTCGAAGGGAAAAAAATTAATTGGTTGACCGAAACTAATCGCGGGACGCATTAAAACGCGGCGAAGGTTGCGAACGAACGATCGCCGAGAGATTACTGCGCCGGTGGAAATCTACGATGGAAAATGCGAAGGAGCGAAATTTCATCGCTCGACTCCGGACAACGCCGAGAAAGTATGTCGGCGACCTTTCATCTGCGTGTTCTGTTCTCACGGGTTGTAGTTTAATTTGTCGAGGAACAAGCGACCAACCCACGGTTTCCTTTCTTAATTAACTCATCTCCTGGGGGAATGGTGAACTTAATGGTCCTCCACGATTTGCCTTCGGCGCATCGAAAATTAATTTGTCTCGACCGCCATGGCCAAGCTCGCGTTTCCTATTCGTTCGATCCTCGTGCAAGTTTAAAAACAATGTTTCCACCAGTGGGCTCGTGGCTATCGGCCGGGGTAATTGGTGCGAGCCAAGACCAATTTGCCATTTAATCCCTCGATGAGAATAAACGGCCAACCGCGTAAATGAATTCACCTCCCTCCCTCTGCTCCCTTTCACCTTCCTCGCTCATCTTTTATTTTTTTGTTGTTCCCATTTCGGTCGTGTAATGCGGTAATTAGTTGAATTTTGCACGTGCTACGAGAGCCCGATAAAAATTCATCGACGCGAGAGAACGCGTCGGTCGTTGTTGCTTAATTGAAAAGCATCGGCCAGCGGCGACGTCGTCCATTTTTCCTCTTGTAAACTTTCATTTAACGTTCCCTTCGACGTCCCATCGTTACGCAACGCTACCTATTTTGCATAAATTCATTCTCCTGGCCTGTACCCGTGAAGAATGGATGAAAACGCGAGGGGAAAGCGGCACGAATATAAGCGGAACGATAGATTCCAGAGATTCGATAATCCGTGATATCGTGATTCTCTCTCGCGCGTAATCGCCATAATCTTTTGTAAACTAACGTTGGAACTACCCATATCATAAACATGCTAATGTAGTTAGGCGAACACCATGGAGCTATAGGATACAGTAATAGATGTTCGATTTCTCTCGTGGATGGCGCAGGTTATAAAACATTGAATTTTGGCCAGAAGCCGAATCGAGGATATTAATATTAAAGGTGGTGCGGGACGAATTGAAAATATATCGGCGCGAGGCTATCGCGCTACCGGGGCGACCAATCACACGCAGGGAAAAAGTATTTTAAATGAAATTTACGGTAGTGGACGCGAATTTACGGTGCACGGTGGTCGATGTCTAGCGTACGGCTTGAATATGACCCGCCCGAATGAAAGCATCGGTAAATGGTGGATGTTCCCATAAAATATACCGAGGGATGGTATCGCACGCTCGCTAGGCTATGTTCGGCTAAGTAACCGGTATTAATCATTCGTATTATATCACGGGAACGTTAGTATAACAGCCTATATAACGTATCAAGTTAATACGCTCGAGGGTTTCGTCTTTTGCGTGTACTCGTCCGGAATACGAAATTAACGTTCACTTGAATTATTATAAACTGCAATGTACCGCTTGTGCGCAGTTTGCACGGCCTGCTACGAAACACCCGCGTTGAATACAACATTCAGACGGACACAGGGATCCCCCGTAGACGTAGCCAACAGATACATCCAGCACTTCATTTTGATTTACTATTCAACCGGGTCCGGCGTCGAGTTCCGACACACGGCAGACGTAGTACTTTGTCGAATACAGACTGCGCAAATTTCCATAAGTGATCTTTCCCCGTGAATGTGGCGTTAACGTGTCACAAAATCCGCGGGAAACAGAGTTTACCCTGCGAAACCATGATTTCCATCGGATCAGGCGTTTAGGTAAACGGGACATGTTCCTGTAAACGAATATACAAGCTGGAATATACGTCGGAAAATACGTGAGGTACATCTATAGGATGGATTGTAGATGTCAAAGCGACGAAAGAAGTATTCACGTACGACAACGTTGCTTAAAGCTTATTTCCCAAGTTAGAAACGATTCTGGCTTGGAAACGTGTTAGTACAATCAATGAATCAGCTGACGAACCTTTCTTTATCTAACATATGCTTCGTGTATCTCGCTCTAACATTCACGAACCGCCGAAGCGATACGCGATACGGATAGGATTTCGGCAGGATTCTAATTATATTAGAGCGAGAAACACGAAGCGTGAATGAATTAAAGAGGAAGGTTCGTCAGCTGATTCATTCATACCGGTATATTCCCATGTTGGAATGTCATTGTTTTTAACTTAAAGTATCAAACAATATCTTCACACGTGTACTTTTCGCGTCATTTTGACGTCTAAAATCCACTCTGCGAACGTATATATTTCGCAAAGCCCCGTTGAGGAGTCCACGCTGTAAACCAGAACATTCATGCTATTATAGACTCGACACGAGTCGAACAAATTACTTTACCATAAACCGTTTGTCACGAGAAATGTTGGAACGTAGTCTTTGTTGCCAGTGACACCTTGGAATTCTCGACAAATTGGCTGGTGAGGAAGCGAAAAAGCCTTGATCCGGCAAGAATTACGAATTTAGAGCGAGGGCACGTCGAGCGGCGCGTTACTTCAATACGGGTACGCGCGAAAGCATCGGCGAAATGGGGAATAGCCCATAAAATATGAGACGGTTGGCAAGCTCGGGAGATCTACCGGTGCTTTTCACGGCGGCGGTGTCGACGTCGGCGCGGCGTCGGTGCTGGCGTTTTCACGGCTGAAAATCACTCGTGAATTCCACTGTAGTCGGCTCGTTCTTTCTCCTCTCTACCCCACCTCTTTTTCTCGCGCGCTCTCCACAGGCCGACATCGTGAAAGAGAAAGGCTTTTTCGCTGTAGCATTTCCGCGAACGACGCCCGCGACGAGGACGTAGACGGTGTTTCTCTGGTCCCTCTGTTCTTCTCTCTTCGCGCTGCTTGCTACGCCTCGGCCAGGGGGGAAAAGCCATCATCCAATTTTTCATCGTGCCGCATCCGTTTCACCGGGGTATCACTTCCCTGACTCGCTCGAACGTCATTAGGGCTCCGCCGCTTGTGGAAAGATATCGTTTCCACTTTTCCCAGAGACACAGTTTCCCAGCGAAACACGTTGCTCCCTTTTTACTCGCGACAAGCTTTTTTTCACCGTCACTACGCCTGTTACACGTTCATACAGATGCTCGCAGAAATATTGAGCAAAAAATGATATTTATGTAACGCGAAATATTTGGCAAATATTAACACTTATCATAGAAAACGTCTTGTATATTAAGGATGTCGTATGAAACATTTTGAAATTTCATCGATGAGTGTATTGGTATTTGAAACGAATCCGAGAGTGCACGTATAAGTTACACGACTTTTATACAAGATATAATTACATATACAATTAATGCTGAAGGCGATCTCATTAAATATTAATAGCCTGTTCAAATACTTTGGTGATCTCCGCCAAGTATATACCTGCTCCAAATATCTTACGGGTTCTATGTAACTTTTGAGATTAGTTTCGAACTTTGCCATTATGATCGTGATAGCTGAATCTCGTTACAGTGTTCATTTTCAAAATGTTTTATATAACATGCGGGATATATATATACATAAAAATAGAGTACAAAGTATGTTCATAAAAGACCCGTATAAGTATTCGACCGCTTTCGCGAACAATCGTATAATACGTTGGGACGTTTTAAACGACATACAATCTTTTAGGAATTTCTGGCCAAATATCGATTTAAGTTAGATTCACGAGTTTGCAGATTGAGAGAGCTCGTTGCCAGAACGTTTCCTCGATTCGTTTCCGTGAACGAATAGTTCGCGGCGCGACGTTGGAACAACTTCCGTTGCCAGGCAAAAATGTCCACAAATTATTATTCTCCGCGAAGGAATCGCGCAGAGAATCGAGTAATTTAGCCAACTATATAATATATATATATGTATATATCTAGAAGAGGTGCGGAGAATATCCATCCCTTGCAAACTTTTCCATTTGTTCCTTTTCTCAATTCTCTTCCATTCTTTCGTTTTAACGAAGACATTCTTCCATACTTGACGCGTTCCATCGATCGATGCCATTCCCCCTGTTTATTCCACTTTTAACGATGTCGCTAATCGACCGATCCCGAGACTCTCGTTCACGATAAAGTGCACCCGATAATATCATCGCTTGCGCTATCAACCATTTTCGACTGTCGATCGATCGGAGGCGCCCACGGTGGCAGCCACAATTAAAACTTTCGAAGCTCCTAGGATGGGATATCATTTATGGGGCTAATTACCGGGGCTGAATAAATGGGAGGCGATGAATGAGAAATGAGATCTCGCGTTTGGTGTTCGCTTCGACTTCTTCGAGTTCGGTGGGAGGCTCTTTCATCGACTTCTCTCTCCTTGGACTACTTCCAGTATTACTTTTCCGGTTGTTCGGAGCTGAAAGGCATTACACGATTTCCCTTCTATGCATTTTTTTCTTTGCCTAGCACCCTTAGGATCGCCGAAAGGGAGTCTGTCGCAGGTGTCGGAGGTAAGTCGAGGCCGATTCTGGCGCAACAACCTCCGTTTCTTTTCTTTCTTCGTACTGCAACGAGTTTCAGCTCGTTCGATATTCTTCGTCGTCCCTGTTAATTATACACTTAGAAACTTTGCTTTTATCCCGCGGTCTACTTATTCATAAACTTCCGTGAACTGTGACGGGCAGAGAGGGTGGTCTCGAACCACTCACGAATCGACTCTCTTCTATCCTCCCTAGACCCTCTTCACGGATATTGCACGTATGTAGCTCAAGGACAGAACTTCTTCCTTCGAGGCTCGGTGGAGTATAAGATACCGCTTATCCTCGTGAAAAATATAGTCTCGCTGGTGAAAGGAAAAGATCCAGCAAGAACACAAAAACCGATTTCCTCGATCGAAAATTAAACCATCCTGTATCTCGTGACCAGACAACGTTCCTGTTTCCCCAGGAAATTAACTGAGCTTGATTCGAACGTTTCTCGTAGCTCGGTAAATCATCAGTTCGTTAACTTTCGTCGTCGTCTATTTTCTCTCCACTTCTTCTCTGATAACAGTTACCTACATCGATCGGGTAAATGCGGCGCGAAAACGTTAAAACAAAGCGGAAACGCTTTATTCCACGGTAATAACGTTTGACGCGTGAACGCGTAAAGGATTAAAAGCGATCATGAATCTCGGCGAACTTTCTACGCGGTGTTCTACGACGGATGATTTTACATAAAATTCATGAAAGGCGTTCTGTCCAATCTATCCGCGCTAAGTTCGTAACGAGCTACCGTTCGCTCTCGTCACGAAGTTTCGCAATAACCTCCATCTGTACTTTCTAGTTACGATTTCGAAAGCGGGTATACGTGCAACAATAAAAACCAAACGCTGGACTGGAGATCCTGTTCGCGAACCGCGGTATAACTCAACGGCGAAACCGAGGGAGATATTAAACGTTGCTAAGGACAGCCATATACACCGGTTGTCTCGTAAATATTTCAATCGTGACGCGATCCTCGACGAATCCACGGGGCAACACATCGGTTTATGCAAAACAGCTCCCGCGACAAAATAGGGCGGTCCTGGCTGAGCATCTGTCTCGTGTCAAAGTTCTTTCCCTCGACCGGCGGTGGCTGGACCAGACGAGCTACGCGCTATCCATTCTCGTTGTCTGGCCATGCACGTAATTTTCTCCTTTTCGGCCGCCACCGTATACGCCCGTCAAGCTCCGTGGTACATTCGCGGTATTTTAAACGAGCTGCTCCGTAAGATCGAGTTCAGTTCAAAATACTATTTAATTCTCCGAACAGCGAGTAAAGAAGAATTGCCTGAATTTGTCGTATATTTCGTGTAACACGATCGTGTATCGCTTTTTAAAGAAATTATTTAGTTGCAAGTGTTTGGCTTGTTTATGGGCGAGAACGGTATAGCGAGGTCGTAAAATTGGCCGCGAGTTAAGCTTTACATTTCGCGAACTGCAGTAACTTGAGAAGATTTTAGGAGACACGAGGATCTAGGCCCTTATTCAAGGCTTCTTCCTTTGCGATGTTCCTAAAATTTGCTCCTTCGTATACGAGGGCAAATTTTAATAATTTATATCTCGCGATATGGCAATGTAGATTATCGTGTGGGGCTGCATGATGTTAAATTAGGACTACTTTTACGATAAGCGACGATTATTTTCGAGAATCGCAATATTAAAAAAAAAAAAAGTAAATCTTCTTGCGAAGGAGACAGATTTTAATACACGACTCTTGTATTTTTGATATCCTGGAAATTGGAATTTTACGACACATGGATGATGGAAATTGATTTGGAAAAATTGAAATGGCTGCGTGCATATGCCGCTGGATGCGACTAGATCAGTCGACGTCATCACTTAACGTTCTACTTTACGACCTCGCTGTATATCATCTCCGTCAACTATACGATGCTTTCGCTTCGTAAAAACGTACATCGAATCGGATGTGCTTTCGTTTCGGTAAATTTCCCGCCGACGAGACGGAAATCGAACGACTACATAACGATTGGTTCGAGTTTTGAGCCAAGAGAACGAGGAAGGAAAACGAATCGTTGGGGCGAGGGAATCTCGTGGCGAATTTTTTAGATGTCTAACGACTGTCGAAAGTATTCGTTATTTCTTAAGTTGTCTCGATTACTCTGTCGATCCTTGTTGTGGGGACGGTACAGATTTGCGCGCAGACGTGCAAAAAGTGGACGAAGAGCAACGATAACCGAGTCGTGGTGAGTGGAGGGAAAGAAAAAAGGGGGCGGAGAAAGAGCGCGAAAAGCTACGAACAGGAGAAAGTTTCGAGCTCTCGAGCGGTTAACGACCGTCGAAAGCACCGATGTCGGTTCCTCTTTCCTCGTAGCATTAACCAGTGTTGCCTGCCATTGAAACCATGAAACGAGTCCCCATCTGTACGACCGGCCGTCTGACTACGTCGCTACTCTTTCCCCTTTACTTTCCCATTGTCGTTGTGCTCATGGCTCGGCGGGACGAATCTGCGATTCGCAACGTAGTAAAACAAGGAAGAAGCAAAAGGGAGAAGAGAGAGGGAGATAAAGGCAAAGAGACGAGAAAAAACTGGAAAACAGTATCGAGCGTGGACCGGTTGTTTCCAAATCGATGCATAAAGAGAAGAGAATGGTTGATCAGACCAACGGATGAACGAGGATGAATGAACAAAGGAGCGCAGGAGCAAGAGGAGGAAAGGCAGAGAACTGGAATTGTTTTGTCGTCGCGATCGAGTGAAATGGAAGATCCAAAAAAAGAAGGAAGGAAGGAAGGAAAAAAATAAACGACGAAAGAAGCAGGATAAAAATGCGAAGTAGGATGAGAAGGGAAAGTTTTCAGCGCGAAACTCTCGACCGACTAACGACCATCGAAAGCGCCTGCCTTTGGCTAGCTCTCGGAGTGCATCGATCCTGGCTTTCCTTACTGCTTCGGAATAAATACTGGAAGAATACCCACTTGAAGGCGGCTGGCTAAAATTATTCTCGTCGTTCCATTATCATTAAGTACGCTCGTAGAGTACCTGCTTGGCGTGTGTGTTTGCGTGTATTCCGTAGACTGACAGGAAAGCTGGGTGGCGATGAAGCGAAGAAAAACGACGGAAGCGTGCTGGGAGAATGCGGAAATCATGTGGATACCGATGATAATAATTCATGGAGCTAATCGGTTCGCCTGCCTTCGGCTAATCTACACCGAAATTCCGAGATACTGCACTGTTTTCCAATCTCGCCAAATCTTCTCGTGCAATCTTCTTGGGAAAATGTACGCGGTTGAACGTTGAAGATTTTCCACTGATTTCGCTTCGTGTTCCCTCACCGGAACACCGATAGGATTATTTTTTATCGAGTATCGGATACATCGGCTTGAAAATGCAATTTCCACGCTCCGATCGGATAATACCAGCGATTCGTGTTCACCGAACCTAGAACAAAACTTCCTCGCAAGGGCTATCAACAGGTTCATTAAAAATTACGTGATTCTTGAAAACGTAGCTACGTTCGTACCGCCGTATTCGAAGCAATGGAAAGTAGCGGCGAATTGCCGACGTTGAGCTTCCAAAAACTGACGCCGGTTAGAAAGTCACGCGTGAAAATAACGCGTCAGATAAAACACGCTGCTCTCTTTTCTCCTCTCCCCCGTTTTTCCTTCAGTGCGCTGTTCTCTCTTTCTTCTTTTTTTTTTATTTTCTCCCCTTTTTTCGTTTTATCGCTCGACGATCGTAACTTCGCAGCCAGATAACATCCTCGGCCAAAATTAACCGGGACGCAAGAGTTTGGAATCGTTTCTAAGGTAAACAAGCTTATCGGGTCGATTTATGCCTCGCGTAATTTCGTAAAACAAGCTGGGCCCGGTGTTATTTCCGCTTTAATGCCATGATAAATTGAAGCGTCTTTTCGGAAAATGGTAGTGCCAGATTATTTAATGTTTTCCGGCTAGATCGGTGAACATTAGTTAGGAATAATTCAGGCGACCTGGAAAATTTCCGACATCGATTAAACCGCGAGCCCATGAGTGAAACGAGGTCCTCGGCTTCCCGGACAAGTTTCGTCGCTTTCCTCTTGGGAAGTTGGTCTCTGAACAACAAGTTTCTTGGCGAGGTGATGACTGATGCGTGTATAGCCAAAGGTGGAATCTAAATCCTGGTAAACTAAGAGATAAGGGGAAGCGTAAGCGTCTTTGATATTCCCCGGCAAGCAACGGTTCATGCAATTTTCACGAGGGGCATGTAAGACGACGAATAAGATAGTACACGATAGCGGTTAATATGTTTTTTTAAATTCCTTCCGCGAAGTACGTAAAGCATCGAGCGTGGGAGGTGGTTAAGTGTGCGTGCGGTTTTCCAAGCGGAACTATAAATTCGCGCGTGAAAGAGGGAGAGCGGAAGAAAAGAGTGGAAGAGAGGGTGAAAAAGCGACAAGAAAGGAAAATGAGGACAAAAAAGACGAGAGAAAGAAAGAAAGAAAGAAAGAAAGAAACGAGAGCGACAGAAAGGGAAGGGAAGAAAGTGGAAGTACAGGGGTTGGCTGGAAAGAAAGCTCGAGGCGGCGTTTTTATCTTCGGCATACGAATAATATATTTAGGCTCCGGAAATGAAGTAGCTTTATTGAAGTATAGCTATATTTTACGCCTGCCGCTTGGTTACGACCGTGTGCGTGGTTACAGCGCGTATCAGCCTTGCAACGCAAAGCACGTTTAATTTCCTGTGTACGATTAATCAAAATTTCCAACAAAAACCAGCTCGGCTTTTCTCTTTCCATAGCCGAGGGTTTAATTATCAGAGGCACTCATTTTCCTCATCGTCGCACCTCGCTGCAACAAAATAAGAGCTCCTCGCCTCCCTTCGTCTCTTGCTCTTGAATCTCTTTCCTTCTTGCTTCCTCGCCCTTTTTCTCCTTTGCTGCTTCTCCTCGCACCGCAATGCAGATATGACCGAATCGTGGCAGAAAGATTCTCGCGGTGGACCCTTTAACACTCTCTATTCTTTCGTGCCGTGGAACCGGCGTCTGTGTGTCTCTTCGTTCTCCAGTCTCTTTCTTCCCGGTGCTCCACGAGTTCGCCCTTCGCCCGTTCCCGCACATTATTCGCGCTCGTAAGTCGTAGACAAAAGGCAAAGACGCGGTCTGGATGAGCGGAGGGACGACAGGAGAAAACGTTCCCTCTCTACCATTCTCTCTCATTCCTCCCTTGGTGACGGTGCCACCACCATAGAATAGTAATGTCGTGCCCGAATCCGTTGACCGAGAGTAAAGCCAGCTCGACCCCTCTCGTAGCTGAATCTCGCGGATTTTCTGAGTGGTACGCGATCAAAAACGATCTCCTCGTTCGCAGTTAATTTCAGAGATCTCTGATATTCTCCGGGTTGGATCTCTCTGAAGCAAAAGAGGTCAGGATCTTTATAAGGGTCGGAGGATCGGCCCTGCAAGAGAGTTTTCGAAAGGAAATTCATGGATGAAATTCTATTTTCATGAAATTACGTTATATCGCGTGGACGTAATAACGTGCCGACAATATCGGATCAATGTGAAAATTACCACGGTTTTTAAACGTATCTCTTTAAAAGCGTGCTATTTCTCGGATATTTGATGTTTGTATTGCCGTTAAATGAAATTGGCTGACAGTAACGAGACCTTGATGAATTCGCGCGATCTTTAACCGACCCTGACCGCCAATTAGAGCATCTCGATGAGCTTTCGTAAATTTTAAATAACCTCGAGGTCTAATGGAACGACATTGATAAATTGATAAACCTTGTGCGATCTGCAAATAACCATGATTGATAATAACAGGTCCTTGATAATATATCATAATCTTGAACTGACATTAAGTGGATTCCTTGACTGACCACGATGCATTTCCATTTAATCCTCGTTTCACTTACGAGACAGACGAAATATTTGGAAAATTGAAATTACGTCTTTTTCTCTAACGCACGAGGAATATTGTGCACGGTGATGTGTGAAAATATCCGTGGAGATACTACAAGTATTTTCTTTCAAAGGAATTTTAATTAATTTTTGGTGTAAGGGCATGCCGCGAGAAAGAAGAACTTTAGCAAAATATGTTGTCTATTATTGCATACGCATTTAGTGAAAATTGCATAATTAACGCGTATAACGCGGATAAAAAAACATATCTGGTCGACAATTTTCGTTCGTTTTCTAACGATCCGAAACAGTGAAACGTTTTACAGAAATTTGACAAATATACGAATGCTCTGTAATATCGAAACGCCGAAACAATTTACGAAGGAATATTGCAAAGAATGATGAATAATCGACATTCGGTATATTCAAAATGACATTTAACGATGCATCGATACATTTCCCTGGCCGTGTTTAAAAAGAGTAACGAAATGCGTGTATGTATCAAATCGTCATTTGACGTTCCTTTAACGTCGCTTTAATATTTAGTTTCCCACTACGCGTTACGCGAATTGTTAGCTCTCACGTCGTCGTCGATATTTTAGTTAACCACCTACCTCCATAATCGGACGTCGATCGAGAGTATTTAAAATGAATTCACCGCGTCTATAGCGTGGCCGTTTTCGCGTTTCTATTTTAGCGCGGTAAACACAGCGGCGCATCTTGCCTCGTGCAACCGCAAAAAACGGAAGCAATCTTGATCTCGACTGGTATGAAATAGCGAGGAACACATCCCATGTTCTCAAAACTCTACTGATATTTCCCAGCAATTTCCTCTCGTTCTGTCTTCCTCGGATAAAGTATTTAAGGAGGAGAATAAAATTTACACAAGAGGCAGCGCGTCGTTTTTCACAAAAATCGAAAACTTCGCTCTCCCGTGGTCTTCTCTAATACTCCCCTGCAATTTCCTCTCATTTCGTGTCCCCTCAAAGTGAAGCACTTAAAGAGGAACAAAGAATATGAAGTCGGCCCAGCTAGAGAGGAGCGTGTCGCTCTCAACGAAATCAAAAATAGTTCAGCTTCCATATTTTTCAGATATTTCCCAGCAATTTTCGCTTCAGGGTCTCTACGATGGCTTTAGACAATGATAAACGATAGTCGAATAAAATCGGTACTACGTACGAAAGAATTTCGTGTTAGAAAGTCGAAAATTTTCTTTTTATTCTGATATTACCCTGTGATATGGTGGAAAATCAGCGAAGCACTTAAAGGGAGATCGAGCGTAACTTAATTAGTAGGGACTTGTCCGCTCTTTTTTCTTCCTTTGTGGCCTCGCGTGGCAACTTACAAAGGATGAAGGAACGCGTTGGCGGTACCGACCAGCCCCGAAGCTAACTGTTTCGCAAGGGATCGCTTTTAAGCTGGCGCAGCCTGGAAAATACTATTGTACGCACACCAGGGACGATATTTTAGGCGGGAAGCCCCTTTCTCCTCGTTTAACAGGACAACCAGCTCTGGATGGTACGAAGGAACATGAACATTCTCCCTTTGACAGTGAACACGGTGTGGTCGCGTGAAAAACAAATTTAATCGCACCGCGTCAAAGCGGCGACCTTTCATCAAAGTTCTTCCACTCTTTTTCTCTTTTTTATTCCCTTTTCCTCGGATATTCACGAAACCACGGCGGAGATGCCCGATTGAATTTGACTATCGGACGTCGAGATTACTGCAATAAGCTGACAAAACAAAGAATCTGGTTGTCAAAGACAATCTAAACTCTGGTCTGGCTATTTCGCGTTGTTCCCTTCTAACTCCCTTCGCTGAACGTAATTTACCTGCACCATAAAAAGGCATCACGAGATAAATACAGCGCGACACGTATTTTAAACCTGTCAGATGGCCGTCGTATCGACGAACAAAAAGAGCAACGTCGTAATAAGGGATGAATTCTGTAGCCGATATAAATTGGCGACGCTCGTTTCGGACAAAAATGAAGAATGCAAAATGCACGGAAGATTTACGATCCGGATAGAACTGGCCCTCGGTACAAATTGCTGTGATATGTAAAAACCGTTTAAAACAACGGCCATGAATGCACGAGGTGTATCGCTGAATATCCTCAATACGTGTTTAATGGATTAAACGGCGATGAGGAACGCTGCAGCTTAGTGGTTGTAAAGAGACACTACATTGGGAATCGTGGCAATCACGCGCGGGATAATATTTTTCATTGAAACAAATTGAAACAATTTAAAAATCGCGTAATTCCGCGAGAGACGAATGGGCGACGTAAATCTTTGGTTAACTGGTTTCTTTTCGACGATATTCGTTTATTTTAAATACCGAGTTGTTTGATCTCCGACTTTTTATATCATAATCTCGTTTCCCATTCGGCAAATAAAAGGGTTTTTAAGGTTCAAAAGCTGTAATATATATACCGAGGAAAAATCGCCTGTATTAATAATAATCCCTGTTGAGCTTCTTCGAACGTAAAAACAGTAGCTTTGTAACAGTAGCTTTTTAAAAAAGCACAGAAACAATGATTAATTAAAATTAAAATAAGATTAACTGGAAGTTATAATTCTGTATAAATTTGATCGAAATTAACGATTAGAAATAAAAAGAAGAATGCAAACTAGATTGCCTCGTCGTGTCTTTGTACAAAATCGATATTAATAACAATTTACAGTATCGATGGAACCATCATCTGCCATCAGTCGCAAACAATAGCGTAATTAATGTTGGCAGGTTTATATTCGTCAAGTGTATAATAAAATAAATAGAATAAATATTTAACAATTTAGATAGACAGGAGGCAATTATAGGGGAATAACTTTTAAAATAATTTTTAAATCTTCCAAAATTCCTTCCTTTCGATTCTAAAATCATTTTCTCAATCCTTCAACTATTCGTACAGAATATTCTCGCTTCTCAATCATATCGTATTCTCAGAGATCTCTCACGCAAAATACACATTCTTGCCACGCGCAGCCAAATTTCCTTCTGGCGCCATGCATACTAGTTTACTCATGCATTCTACCAATCTCTTCTCATTCATTACTTATACCGTACTTTGGCATGAACATTCTTCCTGTATATTCTGTGTGCATCACACGTTATCCACATAGATTTTCATCCTCAGAGTAGAAAAACTCTACTGTAACCAAAACGGTGCAAGAAAGTGCAGTGGAATTAATCTCGTCCATACTCACTGTCACAATATAAAGACGAAATTATTCCAAAAATAATCCGCGAAGACACGGTGGAACGAACCTTGTCCATGCCGATTCTCGCTGCGACGATATATAGAAATAAAGTTATATCAAAAACGATTGAAAAAGACGCAGCAGAATTAAGCTTGTTATGTCGGCAAACGATTTACTAGAACGCATAGAAATCGTATCGGTTTTGCAAGCAACGCTAACAATATTTCTGTTGTTTCCATTGCCGTATCGGTCATTTTATCTTCATCTCGGCCGATTTGAAAGAGTAGAATAAAAACACCAGTGCAATTGAAACGACTATGCGGTAAACTTTCCAGTACCTCTTTGTGTATATTTATCCAGGAGAAAAACTAGTATGTGCGTCTATCGTCGATGTTTTATAGCGCAATCGTTTGTGACGGAGACGTTATCATCGGTTGCCTGTTCCGTCTTCTTTTTCATCTCCTCTAGACTCGTGTTCGTTGTACGTATCTCGTTCTCGTCAAAGGGACAAAAGATCGGCTCGCGCGCGAGTTCAGGGGCGAATTAAATACCACGAAATGTCTCTTCCGGCCTGGATGGACCGAGGGAAACACACGGATGAAAGGAGTACAGTGACTGGAGTGGCTTGCTGGTTGGCGGTGCAGCTATTTTTTCTGCTAATGGCGGACGGAGAGGCTCACGAGTGCAAGACTGGAGGGAAAGAGAGGCGGATGAAAGCGCGAGAGAGTGGCGTGCGGGAGAAAGATAGAAGAAGGAAGCACAGACTGAGCTTAAATAACGCTGCGGGGAAAGAGAGAGAGAGAGAGAGAGAGAGAGAGAGAGAGAGAGAGAGAGAGAGAGAGAGAGAGAGAGAGAGAGAGAGAGAGAGAGAGAGAGAGAGAGAGAGAGAGAGAGAGAGAGAGAGAGAGAGAGAGAGAGAGAGAGAGAGAGAGAGAGAGAGAGAGAGAGAGAGAGAGAGAGAGAGAGAGAGAGAGAGAGAGAGAGAGAGAGAGAGAGAGAGAGAGAGAGAGAGAGAGAGAGAGAGAGAGAGAGAGAGAGAGAGAGAGAGAGAGAGAGAGAGAGAGAGAGAGAGAGAGAGAGAGAGAGAGAGAGAGAGAGAGAGAGAGAGAGAGAGAGAGAGAGAGAGAGAGAGAGAGAGAGAGAGAGAGAGAGAGAGAGAGAGAGAGAGAGAGAGAGAGAGAGAGAGAGAGAGAGAGAGAGAGAGAGAGAGAGAGAGAGAGAGAGAGAGAGAGAGAGAGAGAGAGAGAGAGAGAGAGAGAGAGAGAGAGAGAGAGAGAGAGAGAGAGAGAGAGAGAGAGAGAGAGAGAGAGAGAGAGAGAGAGAGAGAGAGAGAGAGAGAGAGAGAGAGAGAGAGAGAGAGAGAGAGAGAGAGAGAGAGAGAGAGAGAGAGAGAGAGAGAGAGAGAGAGAGAGAGAGAGAGAGAGAGAGAGAGAGAGAGAGAGAGAGAGAGAGAGAGAGAGAGAGAGAGAGAGAGAGAGAGAGAGAGAGAGAGAGAGAGAGAGAGAGAGAGAGAGAGAGAGAGAGAGAGAGAGAGAGAGAGAGAGAGAGAGAGAGAGAGAGAGAGAGAGAGAGAGAGAGAGAGAGAGAGAGAGAGAGAGAGAACGGGTATAGCTGGTGGATAGTTCGACTTGCTTCGGTGCTGTTGAATGATACCGGTCGAGAGTTTGACGGCCGGTAATTTTTAATCAGTAAAGCCATTCCCCGTACGCCTGTGTGTACACGATGGTAGCAGGATTTCGATGAGCCTGTTCGAAAAGAGGCGCGCATCGATGATAAACTGGTGCATGCGCCTATGTTTTCCCGCGATAGGCGAATGCTTTTCACAGAGGGCAACTTCTCGATTCATCCCGGTTTAGCGTTGTAGATGGCGAACGTTCGTTTCACGTTACCTTCACCCAGCGTTTGTTTCCTCTTCAAGTCGCCAAGTCAGTATCGTTATTAGCTAATTGTTCGTTGGATTATCGATCGTAAGGATCACTCGTCCGTTACCGATGTTATTATCGTGTTGAATTGTTCGCTCGTCGGTGAATTCGTATCTTTACGCAAAATCAATTTGAATTATTGTTATGGTCGGGGGTTATGCTGTATTATGCAATTGGCGAAACAGTGTAGTTACATAAAACAGATTACACGAAGCCTGGCCTCGTTATTCAGGGTAGCAATTTTCATTCCGCTTTCCCGCTTGCCCCTTCACTGACAAAACCATGTTACGCATCCCATCGGGATTTTCTTCGTCTCTAATCCGTGAAACTAAAGAATCGCGCCCCAGCGGCTTTGCCGAGAAAACAATCGAGCCAAGCTACCGGCAAATTACCACACTGGATTATATTCTACGTTGCACTTGGCAACTTGCAAATTAACGCAATTTCACGCGTGTTCGCGACTACTTGGCCTGAGCCGGCTCCGACGTTTGAAGAAGCTTAAACTTCATGGCTTTGGTCTTTCGCCGCGCTATGGAATGAGAGGTTCTCTTCTCTATGTAATGTAAAACAGAAGTTCGAACGGTCGAAAGGCTCAGGAAGAACAAACACTCGCGTCTGATCTCGCGTCTAATTTTCATTGGAAATGAGTATTCGTTTGCATCGCCGACAAGACATCCAGATGCTCTTTTTCCTTCCTTCCGTTTCTATCCTCGCAAATTGCACGATCGAATAATTTCGAAAATTCAGAGACAACGATGTTAAATTCTTGACAGAGCCGAGAGCAATTTCGCATTTTCACCGTCGCGAAAATTCCTATCGGAAATGCAGTCAATTTGCAGGTGTCTCGGTTGCCTCGTCGTTGCAGATATTTTCTCTCGCCTCTTTTTCACTTTTTTATTAATCGAAGTCGTTGCTGCGACAGCGTGCTTAGTTCCCCCGATGAAGTTTCGCAAACGATAATAGATCTCGCCGCGTCGATAAAATTCGATTCTTTCGACTTTCTTTCGAACGTTATCGCGTAATATTAAAATAAAAATTGCGCCCTGCAATAAAAATTCTAATTCGTCGCTCGCTATCCGAACTTTGAGAATGTATAGTCGAACAAAACGAAAGACCACACGTTTACATCGGCGAGAAATTTCAACGAGATTTTAGATGCGTGCACTCTCGAGAGCCAGCTGTGAAGTTAATGAATAATTTCTCGCCAGAATATGAATAAACAACGGTATCCGTGGGGGACGAATTAAAAGGCCGGATACTTGGACCGAGGGAAAAGATGGAGAATTAAAATATTAAACGAACTTTCGCCTCGATGAAAGTGCCACTTTATAGAAGTCTTGCCTTGACTGATAGAACTGAAGGGGGCAAAAAAATGAAAGAGGAGCCAGGAAAAGGGGACGGATGAGTACGAGAGTAGAATGCGCATTCGTTGAAGAAATATTTTAAAGAAATCGTGTTTCACCGTTGGCAAGATTTTTGCGGCGACTTGGAAATTGCTCGGAGGAGCTACGCATCTTCGATTCGTTTCTATCCGAGGTGCCAATATTGGCTTGCTCCGGCTGCCAATACTATTTGCACGACCCTGTAGGCACCTCTCCTTTATGGCACATTTGTTCTTTTATAGAGACAAAGACTGCACGTATTTTCCCTGTGCACCTTTTTGCCTCTTCACGGTTCATCCGCGGGATTACGCTCGTCAGTCGAACGAAACCATCGAAACAAGTCGACGAAGGGAACGAGGCAGGTCCTTAGATTTTATGTTTTATGTGGATATTTTCTTTCCTGGATATTCCCGTGTTAGTCGTGTTGCGTTTGAATCTAGTCCTCTAGCATCGTTTTAACGAGACATCGCTTCCAATTTGGTGAAACTCCATCAACGCGAATATTCCGACTATTTATTTTTCGCAAGACGTTAGCATCGTTAACGGTGAGTTTAAAATAATATTTCTTTGTCCTTCCACCTGTCTTTTTATATATTCGTAGATATAGATTCGTTCGGTGGTTTGTGACGAATCGCTTTATGCTTCTCGTTGCTCACAATCCAAGTGCAGCCTCGTGGGATCGGCGATTAAATCGGTGCATTGATGGGACCGTTTTCACACAGTGTCACAACTGATTCCCGATTATTGTCGTTAATGGAGAAAACGAGTAGCCAGCGAATAATTTGAGAACAGCTCGGTTTCGTTTGGTCCTCTGTCGTCGCATTAATCCGTGGAAATAATTTAAATACTGTTTTTGTGATCGGGCCCGATAATTGCGCTTTATCCTGCAAGCGGCTTCCATTCGCGTGATCCTTCGTGTCAACGATACGGTAATTTAGTCGCAGTATTTATTGGCCGACACGGTACATTGTTTCGCGATATCGCGTTTTGTAATAGCAAAGATAACTTCGTATATCGTAGGTCGCCACTCGAATCGAAACTGTGTATGTACATACTATCATTTTGAAGTACTCTTTGTTCGATTGTTGAACTCTTTGGTCGATTTGTCGTAACAGCACTTTTAGAAAACACGATTTACCTATTAAAATGCACAACAATGGAATATTTTACTCTTTGCTATATACAGTTATTCACGGAAATATTCGAATATTCATGGATTTTTAATACGAATGAATATACCTATCATGTGCGTTATACGAAACATGTCATTAGGTTCGTAATGAGATTCGATTGTCGTGAACATATTGGAAAAATTTGGAACAAATCCGACAGGGTATAGAAGCTGTCAGATATTTCAACGATATGAAGCGCCCGTAATTTTGTAATTGAAATACGTATAGATACGACGTTGTCGAAAATCTGCAATAGTCTAAATACTTTCTCTCTAATAACAACTCTTATATCGAACACGTTTAAGAGGAATTAGCTTTTGCTCCGTTGCTATTGATTCTTCAATTGCAACGTTGCGATATTAAAATATATGAAAACCTGCGTGTATTGAGAGAAGTCCTTGGTTGAAATGTTGATCGGTCGTATGTTCGTTAATTGGTACGAGTTATGAGATACGAATATTTATTTCACGTTTCCCGACGTTCGCGATAAGCTGCAACTGCGAATTATTCGATGAAATTTCTACAAATGTAATATATAGGGTGCTTCATTAGTAACTCCGTTACGACTTTTTTTTCTCTCGTAAAAGGAATGCTTAAACCTTTGTAGGAGAGCGGACAAAAACGCGATTCGGGAATTATAAATAGAATCGCTATGTTTTTAACGAGCTAGACAATCTAGCAAACAACGCGTACATTAAAAGCCTCAGCGAGATGCAGTAAGCTAGGATTAACTGTAAGACGCGGAAAGACAGGCGGCACAAGTAGTAACGGCCCATCTCTAGTCAGGCTCGTTTCGTAGCTGTTAGAACGCTGTATTCCACGGGTGTTACTCGATTGTCGCAAGTTATTCGCTTCCAGCCACCTTCATTGCAGCATTTTGCTCGCGGTATAACGAAGGAAAATGCTTTCTGTAAAGAAGACGAAATTTCAGTAACGCATTAAGAACTAACGTTGCGTAAATGCGACATTACAGCTGCAACTCGCTTGTTTATCCTTTGTTCAATTAAGGTAATTGAATTCTGTTTCTCGCATCAGGAATTTTAAAAATGTCCAATCGTACAGCACGCACGCACTGTGAAAAAGATATATGAAATATATCCACAGTATAATATTTTTCGTATTACTTGACAAGGAAAATTCCTATCCAGATTTTATGTATTTTTCGCGGTGGAACCGAAGTCGGGCAGAAGGCTGTTTGTTTTATTCGTGCTAGTTAATAAGGTTTGAGCGATTTTTACATCGTTTGGTGTTTAACGAGTTAATTATGTGACGACAGAAAAAAGACGCGATATTACCAGACTTCTTCTGCTCGGTTTCTTGTCCGAGTCACGGACCGTCGTTACCGTTCACGATACTCGTGGAAGTTTACTCATCAAAGCAGTGAAAAGTTCGAAAGAAAAAGGGAATAAACAAAGGGAAAATGGATCGTCGGTAAAAGATCGAACAGGTTAAATCACGATTCACAGTCGAATAAATTTGGTGACGCTACAGGACGCGGATTCGCCTGGGACTTCCGGTTTTCCTCCGACTTCTTTCCGAACTATTCGAGTAGAAGAATCACCGTTGCCATGAGCACAATGCTGGCGAGAAACAAAGCGCGTCGTCGTGCTCAAGCAAATCTTTTCCAGCGACGAATTCTGCAAAACCGCTTCGTGACCAAGTATTTAAATGGTTTTCCTTGTTAATACTAAGTTTGTTCTACCGAGTTTCTTTTTTCCTCTGTTATTCCGGCTTATTTTACAAACGGACATGACAATTTCATATTCTCCAGACCGTTCTGTCTTTTTATCGTTTATTCGATACGAGTCGCTAGCGATCCCGAGAAAATCTTCGCTTTGCGTAAATAAAGCATAAGCGAGTAAGTATCACGGATATTAGAAGGATAAAGAGAAGAAGGGGCCACGTAACGAGTGTCCAGGTTCGCGCGTTAATATCGTTTAATGAGAGCTCGCAAGTTTTTCGCGGGCAGGGGAACAGGTTATTATTTTTAACTGTTTTTTTCTTTCATTATTACGTAATCTCCCTGACGACCGGGGGATGGATTTCTTATTTAATAATTCTTATCACGAACGGACTAAGTCTCGTTAGAAACTTGCGGAGAAATTTTTCATCTGCGATTCAAGCTCTGTGCACGAACATTTTTACATACATACTCGTATATATATACATAGAGTGAGTCAGGGGAATCAGTGTATTTATACTCATCTAGTTTTATGTATTTGACTTATCAAGAAACGCACAGAATCTTATTCTTGCATGGTGCAAAATCAATTTGAATTTGTTCAATGTATTAACGTCTTTCTAGAACACAGTGAGAATAAAATGACTCTGACTTTGTTCGATACATTGACATCTTTGCACGAAGAATCAAGGAACGATATTCGGCACAAAATTTACAAAAAAGTGGAGTTGATCAACTAGTTGATCAACGATCACATATTATTTGTTTAAATATGTCTACATCTAAATTCAGCTAATACCTAAAAAATTTTTCAAGAGAATTTCTGATTCTAAGTTTTACTAATAGCTCCAAGGCTATACGTAGACTTTTATGAGTGACTATATTTTATATATATACATGGGTAGGATTTGCAAGGGTGAAATTAAGGCGAAGGTTAAAAAAAGTTTGGTGAAGCTCCTCGAAACTGGCTGCCGGTCTGATGCTCCCCAGTCATGCTCCGCCCACGCCGGCGATTTCCCCTTTTTTTTTTCTTTTTTTTTGTTACAAATTAAGGGAGAAGCCGACGGAAGATAAAGGGCGGTTCACGAGCTGCTGAATAAAAATTGAGATTTATCGGATGAACTCTGCTCACTGGCGGAGATAGCGTCGCGGACACTGCCGCGGAATACGAAACAGGATTTCGCGAATCCTCGCTAAAGGAATATCAGGAACGCGCTGACACGTTTTGATTAACGTTAGAAAATACCGCGCGACCAACCTCCTGAGTCCAATGACACGGCCGCGAAAATTTACGAACGCGACAATAAGGAAAAACTGGAAATTAATGACGGCTGGGGGTTTTCCGTGGAAAAAGTAAACTTTTCTCTCATGCAATTTTCAAAGTCTACAAACTAGTTGCCACGTAATCAGGAGTCTATTAAAAACAATCATGTCGTTAATCCGGAAAGGTCTCCTTCGTTCCATGCATTTTTAAGCGAGTTTTTGTGCCGTACGTCGCCACACTTGGAAAGTCTAATCTGTTTCTCGAGCACGTGTGAAGGAAATAAAAATAAAGGATAGGGATTATTAAATCGTAATGAAACATTCTTAAGTTCTAAATTACCTAGAGATCGTTTAAAGTCGTATACAGGGTCGTTCGTTCGAATATTATTCAATCCGCGCTCAGTACATTCCGAGCTTCCATGAGTGAACTTCGGACAATTCGTGAAATATACGCGTAGAATAAATTTCACATCTCGAAAACCGCTATACGGGAAATTTTTGTGATAAAGAAATACTAGGTGGTTTAGAAAGTTGGTGGCGTGTTTGACAACTCGGTGCATCTATCTTGTATTTGATGGAACTGGCGAAGTGCAAAGTTCTGCTTTTAGTTGCATACTAAAAGAGATTAAGGAGGATGGATTAATTTCATTTTTCGAGATAACGTCGACGAAAGCAGCCAAGAGATTTTAAATCATCATTTCGATTCACGGGACGCGACTCTACGCTTATTCGCACTATCGTCTATTCTTTTAGCTTTGCAAAATTCTTTTAATTATACCTAGTAAATTGGACTCCGAGGATTCGAAGAGAGGTAAATAGAATCTACTTGAAGGAACTCGTTATTGAAAATGATGAGAACTTTTCGAAAAAGAACTCGCGCAGCTAGTCGATAGTTGGTAAAAGGTCATTGAAATGAATAGCATATAACTTCTCTAATGAAATTTCTTAAATTTCGCTACGAACTTCTCCAGCTAGTAATTATTTTCTAAATCGTTCCTTTTGAATTCCCCGTTCTTTTATCACTATGTCGAAAGGCTTAAATCTTACATCAGACATATTAATCGTATAATAACGTAGGGTTATTCGAGTTACTTAAACTTCAACGTTTTAAAACTCAATCTTCAATTTTGTACGGGATAATTAAATTTGTTGTAAATTACGAGACATCGTTAGTCTTTAATGCAATAAAGAAAGAATGAGAAAATATAGGGTACATTATGCTCTGCAACAACTAATATTAAAAATGCGAAGATAATTCGAACGTGAAAGTATTATATAAGAAGTAATAAAATAAGCAACGAAATAACTTCCACAGACAAAGTAATATAACACACGCTACTGAGTTAGGATAATAGCAACTGTAAGTTGAACATGTTTTTCTTTTAATCAGTACAAGTTATATGCTCGTACGCCTACGAAAGCTTACCGGGCTTTCAATGCAAGTAGATATTGTAAGTCACTGTTCGTCATGACTGGAATATTCTCTTTTCAAACATAAATCGCTTAAAAATTATCCTCTTTGACTCAAATAACCCTGCCTTATCCACTTCTTATTTGTCTCTCTATCTGACCAGGAAGCTCGACAAATATGCAATTTCCGTTCGAAAATTCGTTTGTGCAAGCGTTATTCTTGCAGTGCACGTCTGCCATCCGTTTGCATCTGCCAGACACGTTTCGGCTCGTATTAAAATACGCCTCGCACGACCTCGTTCGAGTTCGGAACACAGGCAAATGGGAGCGCAAGAAGTAAAAAAAAAAAAAAAAAAAGGAAAAGAAAAAGGGGAAAAAAAATGAAAGTAAGTAGAAGTTAGGGTAAGTGGCGACAGGCCGATGGGGCAGCGGATGCGAGGCCAGAAAGGAAGCAGGGGGCAGAAGTTTCAAGTAAAAGTCGAACAGGGTCAGCGATGGAGCTCGTGAGAAACTTCGTGGGCAGGTCAAAACTGGAGATCGGTAAGACCTTTTACTCGCCGTGGAAAAATATATACTATACATGATAGGAAGGAAATACGGCTGATCAAATATGGATGTTCAAAAGTCGTATATGTTAGGTCGTGACGCTGCCATCTCGCAAGAAAAGAGAAGCCACGAGACATGACTGCGCGTATCTTTTCATCTTCCTTTCCGAACCTCGTAATTTTGCGTCCCGCGACACATCAGAAAATTTGGACGTTGCTAGATTTTATCGCTTCTAACACCCACCCGCTTGTCCTCCATGCTGGAATACTCTAGTGGATGGCCGGAAAAGCCACGATAAGACTGCTTACATTTTCCACTGGCTTCGCTATCTGTCGAGCTGGTCGTTTTAAAGGTTCCTGGTGTACCTTGTTAATTGGGCGGTTGATCTCGCCGATAATTAGGCAACTGAGAGACGAATTTAAGATCCACCTTTTTACGTCTTTGTGCTACTCTTTTTATTCCTGGAATTTTCTTTCTAGCGCCCTTTTACTGATTTATTTATCGCTGAAGTTCCCCCCTTTTTTTTTGACATCCCTATAGGTTTCCCGTTTTTATTCCTACCAACTTTTTTCCTTCTGCCCCCCCCCATGTCATTTTTCCATTGCCGCAGTTTTCTTCTTCCTTGATACCTTTACTTCATCTTTTTATTATTACATTTCCTTTTTTATTGTTCTTACGCTGTACTTTATATTGCTAGAATTCTTTTCTTACGTCCTTACACTACATTCTTTTTACTCCTGCAATTATTCTTAACGTCCTCGCACTGCTTTCTTGTTCCGCCAGAATATTTCTTTTTAACGCCCCCGCGTTATGCCACTTTACTCTTGAATTTTTAATTTCTATTCTCCTCTCACCGTTGGAAATCGCTGTTGTCTTAAAAAGACTCTCTTTGTTCCCCATGATAGAATTGCTTCCTTCAATGTGGACATTTTTCCAGTCCCAATTTCACGATATATGTATTGTACTCTAGAAAGGTATTGTCGAAGAGAAACTGGAGGGGTGATGGATTATTTCCAGCGCTGATCCGGGATAGACATTGTCCACGGTTGTCAAGCCAGAAAAGGGTAGGTCGAGAAACGCCGACAGTATTCGTGTAGTTGGTACGAATGATTTTCGGGAATGTGACCAATGGTGACCACTGGCTGACCGTAGGTGCACGAAAAGTACTTGGGTCAAGAGGTTGTTGATCGTCTAAAGCAGGCTCAGATGGAAACTCATTGCATGACAGATTATTTCCTACCATCGACCTGGCATGGACATTGTCCACAAAAGTAGTACGAACTGGGAGAATATCCCCAGAGACGTCGACAGTAGTCAACTAGTCATTAAGAAGCGTTTTGGCGAAACTGGCCACTAGTGACCGCAGGTTAACCATAAACCGGATAATCGGCCGGAGGCTAGTTGATAGCGCATAGTGGTTTGGGATGCTATGATAAAAGAAAAAAGAAAAAATCAAGAATTGGATTCGAAAGATTCTTAAAAAATTCACGATCGATTGTTTCATGAATTTTAATGTATTTGCGCTTAACGTAGAATGACAGTTTCATTTTTTTAAATGTTTTTCTATAAATAAGTAATGGCCTTGATCTAGTGATATATCTCGCGTTGATATATTTATTTTTACTCTTTGATATTTTTATATGCTTTTGACTTTTATTGTTACGATAAGCAGAATGGTCGTGTTATTTTCACGCTTTAGTCGATTATTTTAATAATAATACAATTCTTAATGATTATCAATTTTTACATGTACTTGCAGCAGGCGCTAGTTATCGCATATGCTGCAGCATCTGATGTCTTCAGTATCAAAATAATTCACGAAGTAACAAATATTTTATTTCAACTGCAACTGAAACGCGATGTCTGGTGTTTTAGTGCAATTACTTAATCCTTTGATTTAGGATCTCGCTAAATCAAGAAAGTTATTGTACACGTATCTGTACTCTCTCATAATTTATCGCAAAATTTGTTTTAATCCGATTAAAGTAAACTTTTTCGCGCGAGAAGCGAAGTGCGTGACAAAAATCCATCGCATTTCCAGAATCAGCCAATTGTAATTCAATGTTTCTGTAAAGTTCGTTCGTTATCTCGTTTATATATGCTGGAAATTCATTCGACTAAGCCCATTATATAGTTTCCTGGTCCCTACGCATGTCAAATTCGTTTAAAATTCATGGGACGAAGGAAAATACATATTCCTGGGTCTGTATTACGGAATTAGAATTAAGTTTCTTTCCTTAATCTACCCATCTACTAAAAATTCCATTTTTCAAACATTTCCAGATTATTATCTTTATCACATTAAAATCTACCCTTCTCCGCGAGGCATTCTAAAACCTCCAAATGAATAATTTCACTCCCATCGTGTATTATCCCTGCAGTTGAAGACTGTCTCGAGGATTCCTTCGCGTAGATTTCGCCTCTTTCGTAAGAAGATTACCGATTTCATTATTCTTCTTATTCTGAAAAGTAGCGAAGACGATAGTTAGATAAAATATATCGACGCAACGCGATGTGCCTGCGCTCGCAGCCTCCTCCAGGAGACGCCGAGCCGTTAGACGTCAATGCGGCAAGCGGCCATACGTTCGTAATATAAATAAGGGGGTGTCCGGACGCGAAGAAATGTGAGCATCTTATTGGCAATAACACCGCGAACGTATTTCCAAACGTCGAGGGTTGAGCGTGGGAATCGAAGAAGGAGGGATTAACAGGCCCGAAGTCACGAACACGCGTTACAATGCCGTGATTTCCGGGGACGAAACCTACTTCCAGTTTAACACGATTGCGCAAAATCAATTACCACGAGCTCCCATAATATACGAGCAAAGTTCCCGGGCCAAAAGTGTTCTCCCACTCGGCGTCTACCACCGAACTTGTCTCTCACCCTCTATTCTACAATTCTGCCCCCCCTCCCACCTATTTGCCGCTTTAACTCGCGAAATTATAGCGGTTCGGCTGCGAATTCGGGCCGCGTTCAAGCCCGCCACGAAACAACCCTGGAAATGGCTGTCGTGTAAATGTGCGCGAATAATCTGTAACTTCAGCCAGTGTGTGTCTCCCTTTCATCCCTCTCTGTCTTCCCCCCCCCCCCCCCCCCCCCCCCCCCCCCCCCCCCCCCCCCCCCTCCCCCCCCCCCCCCCCCCCCCCCCCCCCCCCCCCCCCCCCCCCCCCCCCCCCCCCCCCCCCCCCCCCCCCCCCCCCCCCCCCCCCCCCCCCCCCCCCCCCCCCCCCCCCCCCCCCCCCCCCCCCCCCCCCCCCCCCCCCCCCCCCCCCCCCCCCCCCCCCCCCCCCCCCCCCCCCCCCCCCCCCCCCCCCCCCCCCCCCCCCCCCCCCCCCCCCCCCCCCCCCCCCCCCCCCCCCCCCCCCCCCCCCCCCCCCCCCCCCCCCCCCCCCCCCCCCCCCCCCCCCCCCCCCCCCCCCCCCCCCCCCCCCCCCCCCCCCCCCCCCCCCCCCCCCCCCCCCCCCCCCCCCCCCCCCCCCCCCCCCCCCCCCCCCCCCCCCCCCCCCCCCCCCCCCCCCCCCCCCCCCCCCCCCCCCCCCCCCCCCCCCCCCCCCCCCCCCCCCCCCCCCCCCCCCCCCCCCCCCCCCCCCCCCCCCCCCCCCCCCCCCCCCCCCCCCCCCCCCCCCCCCCCCCCCCCCCCCCCCCCCCCCCCCCCCCCCCCCCCCCCCCCCCCCCCCCCCCCCCCCCCCCCCCCCCCCCCCCCCCCCCCCCCCCCCCCCCCCCCCCCCCCCCCCCCCCCCCCCCCCCCCCCCCCCCCCCCCCCCCCCCCCCCCCCCCCCCCCCCCCCCCCCCCCCCCCCCCCCCCCCCCCCCCCCCCCCCCCCCCCCCCCCCCCCCCCCCCCCCCCCCCCCCCCCCCCCCCCCCCCCCCCCCCCCCCCCCCCCCCCCCCCCCCCCCCCCCCCCCCCCCCCCCCCCCCCCCCCCCCCCCCCCCCCCCCCCCCCCCCCCCCCCCCCCCCCCCCCCCCCCCCCCCCCCCCCCCCCCCCCCCCCCCCCCCCCCCCCCCCCCCCCCCCCCCCCCCCCCCCCCCCCCCCCCCCCCCCCCCCCCCCCCCCCCCCCCCCCCCCCCCCCCCCCCCCCCCCCCCCCCCCATTTCCACGTACGAGGACGGTCTCTTTATCAGGCCGCCGATTGCACGTGAAAGCATCGGCCAAAGTCGCTTCCTGTTCACAGACGGGGATATACGTCGCCGTTGAAAGACCTTTAGACCGGTCGTGTTTCCTTTCAAGTTTCCTCTTTTAATTTTCAACAGTGCTCTTGGGTAGTTCTCTCTTAAATCCAACGGTGTTCTTGATAAAAGATTGCCGACACTCTAATCTCGCGCTAGTAATACGATCGAAAGGATTGTCACGATTTCGGGAAATACGTAGTGGCATGTAAAAGGATAAAGGAGAGGTATGCAGTTTATAACGTATCTCGTTGGATACCGGTATCTCGATTGTTTTCTCAGATACAGGGGATTTTAACGTTCGCAACGTGAGCGCTGATGAATGGCAGCCGGATTCCCAGAAATATGACGACCTACATTTTTCCCCGCAAATGCGTACGCGCAGTAGCGATAGCAGAAAAAAATCCAGCTGACTCAGCGTCTGGCACTGACCACGGTGCAGACGACCAGCTCGGGGTCAGTTTAATACAGTCTGTGGTTGAGAGATCGAGTCGCTAATAGAGACAAAGGGAACGTTAAAAGTGAAGCTTTTTAAGCGTTAAAAGTCACTTAATGGGAGAATAATTCGGGGAAAATTTCTCGCCTCATTGAACCTCGATCAATTGATACTTTCGACGATCCTCTAACAAAACTAATTCACGGTCCTGTTAAAATACCAGAGCACTCTTCCGGAAGGGGAATCCGAAGGAAAGTCACGTTCCCATGGAATATTCTAGCATGTCGTTCGAGACGATTTCGTGTATCATTAGGATAGCCAAGATTCTTACATGACGTTATACGGAAACTGAAACGATCGGTAGCTCGTCCCAAACGAGGTGTATAACCAAACCGACACCCTCGATTCCAGCACGAAGTAGTTTAACGAGAACCAACCTCCGTTTAATTAATCCGAGAAATTGGATTAACGGCACCGCCGGCACGGCCACTTTGGTCGATGTCGGCTGGAACACGGCAGAACTGCCACCGGTTATCGGAAAAATAATAAAAATCTTCCTTTCTCGAACGATGAGAGTTGCCTCGTGACGCAACCACCACTTCCTCGACACTTTCTGTTCCCATAACCGCATATAGAACGTAGCCATCGTATACGATATCGTTCAAAAGTGTTTGCTTATTCTATACGTACGAGCACTTGTTTATTTTATTTTTCGCAAGATCCGTTTTAATTGCCTGTACGATTAATAATAAAGCAAACTGCGCTACTATACTGCAATAATGTAATAAACGAGGCTATCGCGATTATATTGTTAAAGTTGGAAGCAAATTTGAAAGTGTTAATAGTACTTAGAAGATATTTAACGCGGAGATTATAAAATTATTTACATAATTAATGGAAGGGTTGAAAATTCTAATGGCATAAGTAAGTTTACTGCTGTTTTCCTCGAAACAGTGTTCTGCATTTATCGTTATAAGAAATTCATTATATCTTTTTTGAGTCACGGAAACGTATTAACGCGGGGTATAAAGTTATAACATAATTAATTATGAAACCAGAGGGAGATATTCTTAAGGATTGCAATAAATCGAAATTCTCCAAATTTTGATTTATGTATTAGCCTTGATGAAGCACTATATTTTAATTAACTGTATCGTCTTTATCTCTGAATATTTAGAATTACTATTTGTGCAGCGCGTAATACATAATGACATATATCATTGGCATGCCTTTTAATACGTAGTTTAGCTTTATAGTTTGATGATTGCATAGTAAATGTAGCTTCAAATTATTATTAATCTATCATTAATTTGTACAATTCGACGAAATTCACATAATCAAAATCGACACAGTGCTCGGACAATTAACATCCATGCGGTTCACGCTTATGAACGGTAGCGTACATTCGAAGGATCCTCGTATGTTTCGTTAGAGAGGATTTTTCCTCGATGCATCGACAGCTCTCGCAGGATTATGGAAGGTTGAAAAGAGAGAGAGAAAGAGAGAGAGAGAGAGAGAGAAAAGAAATCGATTCTCTCAGAAAAATAATCTTCGCGAAGAATAGATGCCCGCTGTTCTTCTGACCGATTTTCTTCTTTCACGAGCTTCCCGGTGATCCGTAATTTTCGAACGGCGTATTCGCCGGATGGGAGCTCGGTTTATTCGACCAGAACTGATCGGTAATTTCGTAGCGGCAGTTTATCGCGTTGCTTTACGAAATACCATTCAACGATATTTCATTGTGTTCTTTCAAAAGCTGGCGTGGAAAAATTTATGTCAACTGGCCCCAGGAATTCAGTACGGTTAACTTAAATAATCCTATCGTATTTCCCAATCCAATAATCGCTATAAAGTTAAACACTTTGTTCGTCAAACAAATGGGACATTTTTTCAAATTTCTGACTCGAGTTTCCCGCTGACCTACAATTTTCCAACTATTCGGACGCATTCGTACAATAGGGTAGAAGCTCATCAAACAACGATTCAATCTTCAGTAATGAGTAATTTCCTCGAATCCCTTTACGAAATACCATTCAACGATATTTCATTGGTGCTCTTTCAAAGGACAGAGAGAGAGAGAGAGAGAGAGAGAGAGAAAGAGAGAGAGAGAGAGAGATGAAAAATTCCGTCAGCTAGCCGCGAATTTCGTAGGTTAAGTACTCGACTAAGTATTCCAATATTAGTAGTAGCGCAAGTTAAACGCTTTACCCATCAAATTAACAGTAAATTCCTTCGAAAGTGATTTATACCCTGGGACGACTATCGCCTGGGTGCTAACAGCAGGGAGGGAAACTGTTCGACCCCTTTCATTCCTTGAAGCGATGACAAAAAGGTGACCGTCCGATGTGGCAAGTCGATTATCAAGAGACTTTAACAGCGAGGGTGGCTCGATGGGATCGGGTTAAATCAAACGTATGGTAAGAAGCGAAGTCCGTGGGCAAGCGAAGCGATGGATCGATTCTCTTGTTCGTGGCCGATAATTCGACCAGGATGGGTAGCGAACCGAAGGGAGAAAGATGAGAATAGTCGGATAATTCGAAGGTAGAGGCATTATTCGGTGCATTTTATCGGTGATTCTTTTCTTTCTCTTTTTTCCCCCATTTGATGGTATTTAGAGCGGAGTTGTCTGGTGAAAAGTCTTTATTTAAACACGAGCACTCGATTGTACTTTGGCTCTTCGAGAGGAAATCGAAGCAGATACAGAGGTGCGGGACACAGGAAACAGAGAGGTACAAAGGGACCGATTACCAGGACCGTGATGCTTTTACCAAGGAAACAACCCACGGACTGTGTGTGTTCCCCTCTACAACGATTCCGCGGGTCGAGAATTCGTCCATTCGATGTTGGCGAATCAATTAGACACGTAGCAATACGATACGCGCATAAAAAAAAAACGGTACAATCCAACTGAAGAAATAACGTTCGATACAAAAGGACTAGCGTATTTCTTCTCGTTGAATTTATACTTGTCGAACCGGGGGCTGAATGCGAAACGAACCACCAGTGGCTCGACAATCCACGCAGTGGGGAGAACGGAAGTAACAATAATAACGCCGGTGAATAGAGGCAAACTCAACGGCGGAACTGCTATAAATCTATGTTTGTTAAGGTAACAGAATCTCTTCTGGTGTATCTTGCGATGCGTGAATAGAACCTGTAAAGGCGAGTGAAAAATTGTAGCAAAATGAATAATAGAGCGGGAAACATGATTTATATGGAGGCAGGCGTAAACGTTCGCAATTAAAGCCTTAAAAATTCACCGAGTGTTGTTGAAATGAGAAAGAGTAGGGAAATGGACGGTTGTTTTGAAGAGGTTGCGGTATTTTCAGCGCTTGGTTATTGTTACGCACAGTCTTCCGTCCCAATTTTATGTCGAATATGCACAAAATTGAGGTATATATATATATTGGAGGAGCAGGGTTAATAAAATATTTCTTCCATGACAAAAAACTGAATAGCTGAAAAGTTTGTAAAGTCTATTCGAAAGAATTTATTGCTAAGTGAACAAATTCTTCAGAGAAACGACGAATTATATTCAGTTGAAATGATATATTATTTAAATGTATAAAAAGAAGAAAAAAAAGGTGTATATATTATCCAAAGGTAGGATAATCGTAAAGATACAATATATTCAAATTTTTCCTGCGTTTCGAACGTCCCGAACAACCCAACAATGAATATCACAATAGAAAAGGAATTGTAAAAATTGAGACTGAGAAAAGGAGAAAAATGTACGGAGTCTGTGCAAAAAAGTTTCATTTCCTGTCCCGTATTCAGTTTCACTGTAGTGTATGCCGATGATGGGAATTGATTAAACGAACGTCGAATCGGCTTGCAGAACGCGAAAAAGATCATTTAAGAGGAAGCTATGCAGGGAATAGTCGGAGCGGAGGCTGATACGATTGAAGTTCACGACGTGCCTCCTCCACTCTCGATCGCGGCAGAAATACTGTTTTCTTCCCTTTATCAGCGTGAAAAGGTGAAAACGCCGACGTGGGAAAGCGTCAGAAAGTTTAACGATACAGAAAGCTACGCGATCAAGAACAGATATAGGTACTTTTATCATTGTTGGAAAAGCGTGGTAAGCATTTCTCATTTCTAGGATCTCGCAGACAAGGGAGAACCGCGAATGGTCTGGCTCCAATTTCGACAAAGCTTTGCAGCCCTCAAGTACAGCCAAAAATAGTAGATACATATTTTTTTTTTTTTTGTTTTTTAAGCTGCTGTAACTCAAATTTAAGAGGTGAAATCGCACTCTAAAGTTCCGCCCCTTAAGAGCTAACTCGGGAACGGTCACAAATAGAAACACATTTTTTTGACCAAAATTGGATGCTTTTTAACTCGCCTCCACCCAGACTTTCAGTCAAACTTTTATGGTTAAAGTCCGAGTGGCTGTTTGGGTGAAAGTGTTAAAATCTTTTTCCATCTGTAACTGTTTCCGAGTCAGATCTTAAGAGGTCGAGCTCTCGAAGGTAATTCAACTCTTGAACTTGAGTTACAGCAGCTAAAAAAAGAAAATACGTACTTAGCATCTTTTGTTGTTTTTTAATTCTACAAAGTTTCATTCAATATGGGGCCGGACCATTCCTGACAGTTTCTTGTGTGTCAGCCATTCTCCTACTTAAATATGCAAAGTTTGCGATTCGAACGAGAGCTTTCCCGCTTTCTTTCTACTCGTTATTTGAAAAACGTAGTTCTTATCCGTAAAACGTGATCAACCCTTACGATCGCGCGATTCTGAAACTCTCGCACCTTCGTCTTAATCACGTGGATGATTAAATTCTCCGTTCTATTAACTGCGTCTCGTATGTGGACTTTAGAGTCGTCTTCGTGCTGCGAGCGTGGGATCAGTCTTTTCAGTAATATTTTTCAGTTGAATTTGATTGCATTTATCTGATAGAGTTAAGTTTCGCCAGGGGTTCAATTGATTTCGGGATCTAACGGAAGGTGATAAGTGACGACGAAAGGATGGCCAGAGAATAGGTTAATCGTGGATTCCATCGAAATCGTTGGCTCGCTATAGATACGTATTTTTTTTTAATTTTTATTCCAACGAAAAGCTGATGCCAACAGGCTGAAGCGAAACAAATACTCGACCGCGGTTCCGAGTACGAATAGAAGAATAGCTGGTATTTTTCGATCGAGTATTCCTCCCAAATTCGCGAGAGAATAAGACTGAATGTAAAATACGGAATTGGTCTCGTACCGAGTAAAAATAGCGAAAGTTCGGCAGACGATAATTTAAATGGAGGAACGAAAATGCGAGAAAGAAAAGAATCATTGAAAAGAAATTCGATGGGATTCGAGTCCAAAGTAATACTTCGATTCGTTTCATTTCGATGGGAAGGGTGACTGAGAAGGAGAAAGAGCGAGGAGGAGGCTAGGAGGAGGCATACGTTCTACCCTTATTTTTTCCCCTTATCCTCACGAACGTCTCTGACTACTGACGGGTTCTTTCGGCCCCAGTCATTAAAAAAAAAAAAAAAAAGAAAAAAAGGGGGGGGGGAAGAAAGGGGGGAGGGGAAGGGGGGGAAAAAAGGGGGGGGGGGAGGGAGGGAAAT
>NT_176446.1:1642974-1646432 GCF_000188095.3 Bombus impatiens
TAAAAAAAAAAAAAAAAAGGAAAAAATGTGGGAGGGACAGAAAGAGTGTAGGGTACGAAGGGAAGAAACGAAGGGATGGAAGATAGGTCAATTGCAGGCTCGACAAACGGCAAGGAAATGATGCACCATCTGCGGAACGAGCACGGACGACCAGTGCATTCGTATCTTGGATTCCTTTTAATTACTGCCACGCCAGATATTTGTATTTCTCGGAACGTTCCTCTTTGTTTGTGCGTGTAAGAACGAGGCTCCGAAGGAGGGTTCGAACAATGAGAAATCGCAACGAGGATAAACCTCGGGAAAAAATTGCAAGCAGCGGAGGAGCTTTTTCCTTTTGAATTTCGTTCGCGCCAACGCTCGATGTACCGTTCTCCAAGCGTTCGATCGCGAAACCTACAATTTCTCGTTTCTTTCGCTCTGAATCTCATTTAAAACTCCGCCTCACGGTGGAAACGTATATCAAGTTGTGCTCGCTCCAACTTCCTCTGTTTTTTTTACTCCATCTCTTTTTCGGCCTGCCCCCTTTCTCTCCGCGTCTCCCCCCTCGGCTTGGGAACGAACGTTAGACTCGACGGAACTAATTACCGGCACGTCTCACACGAAGCTGCGAAGTCAATTTCAGCTTACACGTAACGTTTACTTTTATCGAACGCGCCGGGCGCGCGCGGCTTAGGAATTTTTTTTTTTTACAGAGAAATGAAACAGCAGCAAGCAAACCGGGCTGCGTTGGTTATCCGCGCGAAAACTTAATCGACTTTGACTACTGGCCTGGGTACCGTGCGCTCTTAAATGCGAAAGCTATAAAGGCTGTTTCAACGGATAGGTTTTCATACAACGTTGGACTCGCGATCGTTCCCGCCCCTCTATAAATTATAAAAATTCGAGCGTCGAGCGCACTTCGAAGTAGAATGATAACCTACATGGTCAGACGCGGCCGGTCGAACCGCTTCGTCGGTGACTCTTCAGAATTCCCCGTTATTTCCCTTGCCATCGAATTATTAAACATGTTGTTTGAATAAATTTCCCTTCGCAAACTGTCGTAGACATAAGAACAAGTTTGAATGTAAAAATATTACATTTCTGCCTAGTATCTCACGTTGAAAAAACATTCCTTGGTTTGGATAGACGAATTTTACGAGTATATAGGACAGGGTCCCAGGGCGATCAAAAATTTCACGTTCCATTAAAAGGGCAAGAAATTCATGGGCTATGCGAGTAACGGTTACCGTTAAATAAAATATGTTCCCTGGCCTGATACGAGGGGGTTCGGCCTGGCATCAAGTGGTTCGACCTGTCACGGAATACATCTTCACCGCGTAGGCCTCTCAAGAGAAAAGTAGGATGGTTTCTCGGGAAAGGTCCTTTCTGCTGAAAACGCGAAAACTTTTCCGGGATAGCTTGTCCGTGCGCGGAAGCATCTGGAACGCAGATTTATTTCTCATACGAGGGATGATATACAGAGCGAACCGCGCCAGTGTCACCAAATTTCGTTCGTTGCCGGTGTTTGCGAAATATTCGTTCGAATGAAAGTTTCGCTATTTTTCAAGGAAATAATCCACGAAGATCTCGATTCTTTCCAGCTTTATCCGCCGTAGGAGAATTTTTATCGTATTCCTTAATGGAACTCGAGCAACTTTTCCAACATAACTTTCGATAAATACGTTTGTATTGTGCGACATTCTGTGAGATTGTGACTTGGCAGATAGACTTTCACGATAAGTAATTTTGATAAAAGCAGTTACAGAATTTCCTATTTGATTTATGATATGTGTTCCGCTAATGTAAAAAAGTTTCAGGATTTTGCAGGAAAATACACTTGGAAACGTTACCGCGGCAGTCTGTACGCATTCTGTGAAACAAAACTTTCGGGCTAAAGCCGCAAACGTGAGTTACGTCCTGGAATCCTCCGCAGGCCGCGTTTCTACGGACCTCGCGAAAAGTAATGAAACTTTTTACGCGCTTATAAGCTTCTTATGAATGTTTTACTATCTGCACCAACACCTAAGAATGTTCACTCTTCTAAACACATTTCTGTTGGCAAGAAATCTTAATAGTTGTAACGACCTTTGATACATAAAAGATAGACAACGTATTTTGTATTGGAAACGTATCTTTTATTGTTGATACCTTCAGTGCGCAAAAATCGATTGCATCGAGAATTTAATTTATAAACTTTCTTCAAAGAGTTTGCGTCCGAGTTCCCCACGTAATATATTTTACTTCGTCATCCGTGTTGAAATGATTCCCATATCTCTCTTCATCCGAGCGAACACGAAAATCGCGTGGTAATAAATCCCACAAAAATCTACGTAACGGAATTTGCCCACAAAAATCGTATAACAGCATGTATCTAGAACCTGTCATACAATGCTCTATGTTGAACATGTTGCAACATATGATTGATGCAATCGACTTTACATTCACTACCGAACAATACGAGTACATCTATACAGCAACTCCAGCACCAGTTATAACTGCTGGAACACCTACTCATCGCATTCATTGCAGAACTCCAACAAGTTTTACTTTTACATTACTTTGATATTTTACGTTACAAGATGAGAATCTTCTCTTCATGGTGAGAATGAAATAACAGATTTACGATGAAGTAAACGAAAAGGACTTAATTTAATTTGTGCTAAATATCAATAAGTATTCCAATACTTGCGAGTTTTAGGATAGAAGTCATTTAATGTTCGACCTATTACATCTATATACTTACCTGTGGCAATTAGCTATCTCTTTCAGAAGAAAAGTTAGAGATAGGCTATCAGCCGATCTACGTATATCCAGACAAGATTACATAGGCAAAAAATCCTGTTACCGCTAAATCCTTACTGTAGCCACTTCCATAAGAACCACCCATCTCTGACTCTCTAATCCTCAGGTATAATATAACGTCCGCCGAAAATAGAACGCGGGAGGGTAATTTTAATAATAGCCAAGGCTAGAGAGACAAAGTGTCTTCGTCGTTTTAATCTCCGCAAGAAACGACTGCTAATACCGTGGCCCTGTTTGATCGCGTGGGACGTACTCTCGTATTCCTTGTTTTAACACCGCAGCCGCGAGCCTTCCCTCTGACCGCGAGCAAATATGTATAGGCCCGCGGAGGTGCATATATGTAGGTATACGCGTGCTCGTGCGCGAGATAACACAAACGCAGAGAGAAACAGAAGGAGAGAGGGAGAGAGTGAGAGGAGACCAGCGGCGATGTGCACAAGGACGATCTACCTCGAGCCTCGCCGAAATCGTAGGCGGGTTTACGAAAGTAGGCTGGGAGGCTTAAACGTGGCTCAGGCAACTGTAGCAACCGCTGGAATCGTGTGTGGCTTCGTGGAAAGTAGGATGTGAAGGTTTAACGCGGCGCGACGGGGTTGCGGAAACACACAGAAGAGAGGGTTGCTTGATGCTTTAGGGGGGAAGCTGAAAGGGGGTAATCCGGCCCACGGACCGGCGGG
>NT_176446.1:1647165-1659791 GCF_000188095.3 Bombus impatiens
CGGCGGGGGAGTTTTCTAATTTGAATGTTTGATGTCGGATCGCCTTTTGTTTCCCGCCTGGGCCACGGCGGCAGCGAGAAGAAATAAGAGCAGTTACATCTCCTGTTCCCCTCCTTTCCCACCGCAGCCTACCACCCCCTCTCCAACCCGTGGCTTTCCTTTCTACCTTATCCATTGTTTCCCACCTGATAGTCTCTGCTACCATTTCTGACCTCCTCCCACTACTTCGCTAGCGATGGAACGAACCGCGTCGCGAGACATTCGCTAACCTTCGAGGCAATTACGATACACGCTTGCGGGTTAATTGGTGGTCCAAGATTAGCGAAGACAGTGAAGAAACGTCTCGTGAAAATGGCGATGTTTATTTATAAGGTACACTGATACGTTGCGTGTTATATAAAACATTTTAACATTTAGTGGCGCTATGACGAGGCAAGAGTCTTGATTGTATTGATAAAATTTCAAACCAATTTGATAACGCGAGAGATATTTACCGCAAGTGTACATTTAGTAAAAAATTATTTAGAAATTCTCCCGTTGAATATTTAGGCTTGTAATGACAAGGATAATTAACACTATGATTTTCGTGATATATGTACTTGTACTAAATGTTTTGTAGTTCATGCGTATATTTTCAAGTTTGTCAACTTCAAACTTCATCGACGTAATCACGATAGTTGACTATTCGTGTCTCGTTTCATAATATATTCATAAAGGGTGCCTGTAAGTATTCGAATAATTTCGCGAACAATTGTACGCATTGGAAACCTTCTTCGTTGCTGTAGCTTTGGATTTTAATTGAACGGAGGATATAGTTTCACTATATACTCTGTCCCGTCACTATCATTGGTTCTTTTACCACCACTCGACACCACCTTTCTCTCCCTTCCCTCGTGGTTTCTTAGCCGCATCTAGATTTCATTTTAGCCCCTTCCAGGCTCCGTGAGAGCTACAGGGAGCCAGTTCAACCAAAGGAGAACATTGAACGAAAATTACGACATGCCGATAGTCTGGTTCCTCGCAGCGGTTTCTACTTTCGTATCTGCTTTTGCTTCTTAAGAACCGCCAGTGATCCCGAATTTCCCTGAATTTCTCGTTTAATGGATTCTCAGGGCGACGTGCATTTTTATCTTCGCGCCACGGGCCACGATAAAGCCAATTAACTTCGTGTAAATGCTAATACGGTACAACGGTCGGGGCCATTGTAACTGGATACTGTAACCACGGTCATTATGAACGCTTCTTAAAACGTCGTAAAGGTTACTTTGCGACCTCTATCTTGTCCCACGTCCTCCACTTAGCCGATCTTCACCCTCTCTCTCTCTCTCTCTCTCTTCCGTTGGATTTCGTTTTGCACGTACGAGCTCTCGCGTAAAATCCGCGACACGTAGTCCGCGAGTAGCGGACGAGCCCGTAGTCCTTCTTCTCTCCGCCATTTAAATGCTAATGTCAACTTGTTCGAGCGCTTACGAATTCGCGAACGCGTACGACTAAGTTAAAGCAATCGAAAAATTTGTCTCGACGATGTAACGGGAACATGTTCTAACCGATCTCGCGAACGACAGCCGAGTTGCTTCGCGTATTTCTTTTTCTTAACACGATTCCGTGGAAAGGTGGGAGGGGAGGGGGCAGGGACAGGATACAACGAAGAAGTAGGAAGGCAAGTTTTTCCACGTTCGACTCGCGATTCGTCTTACAGAAATGTGCACTTTAGAACGTTGATAAAAAGCGAGTCGTATCCCGAGTCCCTCTCCTTCTATCTCTCGTCGTGTACCATTTGAAACCTACTCCTGTCGTCTTCAAACCTTTTTGCTTCTTTACTTCTGTTCGCGACACTTCTCTCCATTTCGTATCGGATCTTCTGTCTGGATTTCGATGTCGACGTCCAGAGGTACACAGCTTCGTCCCCTGGACTCTTCCATATAAATGGTAATGTTACACATCCGGCTGCTCGATGAAAAATAAAAGAAAGTGAAATCGTATCGGAGGAACAAAGCCACGAGCTATCCGCAAATTTCTAGCCATGACGGTGTCCGTAAAATAACGTAAAGGAGAAACGACTTTCTTTCGAACCTGTTCCCTCCGTTCTGACGGGAGCTGCTGCACCGTTTATATCGTATAAATAATGTAATAACATTTCGAGAACCCTGTCGAACCACAATATTAATGCGTTTCCGTCGTTGAATTGAAAGGTAGACGAATAGGTTCCTCGCCTAGGATCCACCGGGTTATCGAAGAAACTTGTCGGTCCTCTCGTACAGGTGTAAGAGGAGGTCCCTGAGTAGGATTTACTTTTATTCTCCGATATATCTTTATCTCGTACACGCTTCTCCTATCTTCCTATTCAATTCCTATTTTTCCGGAAGTTTTCCCGCCGCACTGATAAAACCCGAGTGGGTTTCGTTATCTCGATCCAACCATTGAGATTGTTTCTTTTTTCGCGAATTTTCTTGTAGAAATTGGTTTCTCCTGTGTAAAAAAACATCGATCGATGTCGTAAGATATATTACTTTATTCGGGCGAACGAAAAAGAGAAAGAAAATTAAAGTGAGTCGAACGATTCACTTTAACGATCATCGTTGCATAATTGGTCTGCGCGGCTATTTGAAGGAACGACGCATCGTTGCAGGGTGCGCAGGAAGGCCGAGTTGACGGTGTGTGTTGTCGCACATTCAAACACGGCCAAGTTTGTCGGGAGACGAAAAGAATTTTCAGCCGACAAGTTTCACCAAGAAATTCTCGTTAAGCACGAACCTAGCTCCGGCTTGGGGAGAATGCGCGGCATTGGTAGGTCCAGTGCCAACCGCATGTTGGATTTCGCGCCAAATGCGGTAGCCAAGGGAATGTACACGCTCGAATGATTCCTTATCGTGGATTCAGAGAGAAGCCAAGAGGGCTGAGAGCTCGAGTGGAACGAAAATTGCGAAGAAGTAGCGCGACGGTGGCGAGGGGAGGGCCAAAAAATTCATCGAATTTCCCTGGGGGATTCGTTGAACCAGTTTAGCAAATGGGCTTCATCTCAATTTTCGGTTCGAAGAATTTCTCTCGCTTAGTGAAACGATTCTGCAAATGAAATTCACTCGGTTAAGATCGAACGGGACTTGTCGAATCCGATCGTTTCTTCCTCTATCTTTCGATTAGCCTTTGGAAACTTCTGAGTCGTGCCCCGTATGATTCTGCCCCCGCCCCCTCCCTACCTGGGTTTTAAGAGAAGACCACTTTGCGGATATACAGGATGAGGAGAAATAAAGGAAAGTTCTTTAATGAAACTATCTTTCTACCAGACTAAGCGAGTGCTCTTAAGCGAGTACGTATCTAGAAGTTACAAGTTCGGTTGGCCAGTTACTCACTTGGAATATCCCAAACGCTGTGCCGAGGTGTTCATTTGTCCGTACGACCGTCGTCACGATCATTACTCTCTCCAGGCTCCCTCTTTCTCTCTTCTTCCGTTCCCTCTCCCCGAGCACGCTATATCTTTCCCTTTGTTCCTCTCCCTGTCTTTCTGTCTGTCCGCTAATCTCTTTACTCTTTTGGCCACAAACGCCGTGTACCAGCCACTTGGAAGCAGCGACAGCAAAGAACCGCGCGGGACAGCGTATCACAGCAACGGTCTATGCGTTGTACATCTTCCGCGTACACGGCACACACAAGCGCGACTGGTCGGTGCACCACAAATCGGAACCAGCAGCAGCATCCGCGTGTAAACGTTACAGACGATATTCAGACGGCTGGGCAACCGCGTTCAGTCGACCTGATTGAGAGACGAGTACCCATGACTTTCACGAATGTCGCCGTCGATCGATTCTCGACCAATGACGATCAATTTCGTGCAACTGTTTCAACGCCATGATCACTGGAATCGCGTCTTTTAAACCGACTCGGAGGTAGTTCCATCTTCTTTAGACAGACGCGAATGAAATCGAGCCGAGCTGGCAATCAGTCGCTGCTGGGTCGCAGGTGATACCAAGTTTCGAAACGGATTCTCGATAATTCCGTTTGTTTATCGAATGTCCTTTATCGCTTCCAGTAGGAATTTGACGACTCGCGAATACAAAGTTTCGATTGATTGGCGTGGAATTGAACCGCAGGCGAGACGTCGGTTTCGAGCGACAAACTACGCGCACGGTGGAAAAGTGAGTGCGTCCCAAAAAGCACGGTACAGGCGCTTTTCGTTGGAAGCACACTGGTGTGCGTCCGCACAGACACGCAACCGCGAACTACGCGCCCTCGACTGGAGGCGCCTGCGGTCCAGGCTGCCACGCAGTATACTGAGCCGTGCCGGCTGCCCGGGAGAATCCGTGGGCGAACGAAGCTCCCCGAAAATTTGCGAAGATCCTCGATTCGATACGCTCTCTTCGGGGTCGTGCACGAGTCGCGAAGAGATGCTGGATTGGAAGAGACGAACCGTCAGGCGACAGTCACTGTTTCCGATACTTCGTTGGATACCACGAAAGCGGACAGACGAAAATATCTCTTTTTCTTCTCTTACCATCTAATAGCGTCGCGCGATTCCATTAAGACGATCGATCAACTTTGTCGGATTAGTCTCTTTACGACGTGGCACATCGATAGCGTGTTGCTTTTACGGTTTGGCCCCATTGTTCCCATCGTGTCTCGGTTTCTTTAGGTCCTAAAGAATTGATACTGACACGGTGTCGCGGAACGTGCTGATTCACTGCTTGCGTTTCCGTAGTTGTCTTCATTTTTCGCGTGACATTCTCGAGCGCAAACTCGCCCGTTCCATTCCATTTCATTCCGTGCTGACAGGTGTTCGCGCTGTCTCATGTGTCCAAAATAATTGTCTTCGTTTGTCACACGACATTCGTAAATATTATCCTCGTATTCTCTGTATGTCATTACAGGTGATCAAACACGAGACAGACCCCGTATTCTTGATCCTCCATGCTGCGTTTGCAAAGCCATGAGTCTCCCGTGATTTAGTCCATACTGATCTCTAGCTTTGCAGTAAGGATTTCACCGTGCCAATCTACCATCTGCATTTCCATGGCTCAGCCGAGAGCCTGAAACGTGGAAAATTAGAGAAGCCGAAGCGACAGCTGGTTACAAGATGAAATTCGGTTTGTTTCCACGTTGAATCGCCGATAGAACGGTTCGTCAATGAATTATTAGACAGCGTGAAACATCACGTTGTCGGAACGCGAATATTTACGACGCATGAATATCACCGACAGCGAAGGTTTTTCTGATGCGTATGTTTAAATATACTGGAAAGTTCCCTTTTTGTTGCGCCGTCGGTGTGGAATTTATATCGGTTCGTCGTCTACGTGCGCAGCCATAAAAGATAACAAATTTCAAAATTGGATTTCATTATAGTATGGTATAACTGATACGCGACAGGTTTTCCCCGCGGACATTTTATTGACGCTAATATCTGCCCGTTGTCCGCGTTCGAATATTCAAATCCGAATTTTTAAATCGAATCAATCTTCGAACTACGATAGCGTTGTCGAGAATATTTAATGAGAAGTATATTGGATCTCACGAAGCAATTAAAAGCATCGAACATTCCTTTGCCGATCGTTGATGAAAATTACACGCTCCACATTCCTACGAATCGTATATCGAAGTAAAAAATCTACCATAACAAATAAAAAAATTTAGGAATTCAGCGTTTTTACTGCAGGGTGTATCGTGGAATTTGCTAGCGCCGGGAACGTTGCTCGCAAACGAGTTTGGAATCTAGACTCCTGTGCATGCTAATGCTTTCGAACGTTATGGTACGTGATTGAATCGCGTGACGACGGTGTAACGGCAAGCAACTACCCTATAACGCGAATCCACAGTATACACAGATCTTTGGTAACGCGGTTCTGGCATGACCCGTTTCGATTTTCCTTTCCCCATTTTCTGTCTCTAGGGTGGCTGGATGAAGCAGAACCTGCCGCCTTTATGGGGTAGCCTCGTAGAGTTAGGGTCAGTAAGTGGGACGTGGGGTATTGATCTTTTTTGTTCTTTTTCGACGTTACTTCGATCTCTCGCTGTCTTCGTCGCTGTACCACGGTCTTTTCGATGGAACTCGAATCGATCGTGAGCGGCTGCGGGGGCAGAGTTCGGTGTCGATGGCGGTCGTGGGGAGGAAATGTCGCTCGGCGGAATACAATCCAGAAATATAGATCAGCGGCGCGCTCAGTCGTATTAGCTCGGCAGTGCTGGCAGAAGGGGATCGATCGAAGAATTGAATGAAATTATTCCGCGATGAGAGCACCCTTGTCGCGTGTCTCCGATCCGCGTTCGTCGCAATCCCGACGCGTTTCGTTCATTGGTTAAGAAATTTTCGATCCGAGCGACGCGACAGGTATTCCAGTCACGTGGTGAACATTCCCGGGCTTGGATCCTAGGCGTTTGCCACGGAGATGAGAATACGATTCTGATTTCGTTGGGATCAAATCGATCTCCGCAGCTGGTGTAATCAAAATTTCTTGATTACACTTTGACAGTTCTATCCTGAATAGAAGGCGGGATTCTTTCAGTCTGGAGACGCTGTAAATCTTATTCCGGCTATTCGTCGAGCAGCCCGAGAGGTGCTCGAGATTTGTACTCGAGAGGTTGGCGGAGGTTAGATGCTCGAAGCTCCTCCTCGCTCTGATTGGATTCCCCGGGGATATTGTAGTTCGTGGGGCAGTCTTTTCTAGCCGGCCGTTGCCGAGTTTCGGCCAACTTGGATGAACAGGGAACTCTAGAACCTCGAAGCTGTTTTGGTTCCCCCAATGGACGAAACGAAACCTTGGCTCCATTGTTCTCAATGTCAAAGCGACTTACAGGGCTCCGTCGTTCTTTCTTTTTCCTCTTCTTTCTTATTTTGTTCTCAACCAAGTCCCCTGTCTTCAACCTCACCTGATAATTACGTCTGCAGACTTTGGCGAAGTTTCTTTCGGGATAAAGGAATCTGATAACGCTATTGCTCTTTATCATAATTAGCTCTCGAGACGGTACTCGTGTCTGGACTGCGCCGAAACTCGTCGACAGAACACTATCGGAAACTTGCATTATTTCGTTTCTCGCCAATTAACTTCGATCCGCCGACTGAACGTGTTCGACTTGCTATCACGGGATCTAAGCGAAACGGAAAACTTCTTTACCACCGAACAAGTTCTTTGAAAGGGGATTTTCGAAAATGAGATTCTTGGACAAGTTATGATCTAGTAACAGCGTCTGACACGAAAACGCTCTTTTCTTTCCAAGAAAACATGACTATAGAAAGTTTCAGGGACCAAAGTCTCAAGTAGGATCCCGCATTAGAAAATCCTCTATCTTAGAGTTTTTTTTTTACTTTGTAGACGTATTTTACTCGTGATGTTCGGAAAATTCATGTTACAAGCAGAGCTGTTCAGTTTGCAACATCGTATCCAATCTTTCCTTTCGATACCTAGCTCATGTTCGACACCGGAACGAAATTCTACTGGCTTCTTTTCCCTCGACGAAAACAACTGACGTTGAAGCTATCTCTTATCGTAGCTAGTTGGCGTGCAACTCCCGAAGGAACTCCGTGACTTACGGGCGGCAAGGTTTACTCTGTCTTGATAGTCCAATGGTGATATACTGGCACATGTTAAGTGCCACGACAATAATTCCCAGAGAATATCCTGAATAATGTGACTAACGAGTTGTCCCGTGTGCAAATGTTAGCATCTGTCACGAACAATTATCGCCACAACATCGATGACACAGAGAATAATATATAAATAGATATATAAACTAAGGGAGAGGAGGAACTTTTTCGAGTTCGAATTAACCTTTCCAACCATGTGAACTCATATTCAACATATTGTTCAGTGGCTATGAAAAATATAATATTTGCACATACCCCTATTTTCCAGTGAAGCGTTTTTCTATCGAGTTCTATATACGTGTTTCATTTGCACAGTATCAGAGTTTAGCAATCATGCGAAAATATTACCAAATAGTACGAAATTTGCTATACTTGAATCTGTTTAATTAAATGTTGCGATAAATACGATGACGTGCTTGAAAATAATTGAGTTCCGTGTTAGAAGAGCAAAGCTTTCAAAAAGTTTTATGGGCTAAAAATGGAAAATTACGAGAATTATGTTTGACATCGCTAAACGATCAACTATTAATAACTCTTTATCTCAAACAAATTTGTTGAAAAATGTACTTCTCCTAGTTCTATCATTCTTCTGGCAAGCTAACAATATTATTTCTCCTCTTGTGCGGATTTAAAAAAGTAGTAATAACAAACTGCCTTTGTATTCCACGCTTAACAAAAGTTTAGTTTATAGGAGTTTTTTCCTTCGTGAGTTTATGATTTATCAGATATAATTTAGCACTCGGATAATTAGCCAACTTTCTGAACGTATAGAACATATAAAAAATTTGCTACTTTCGGCCATCAATGAATACATTTATATTGCGTCTTTTAACTTTAAAACAATTTCAGATACAATTCGTGTATTTCGTATCGAAGATAACGTAATCTACTTGACCTACATCTCATCGTAATAAGTATGCAGCATATGATAAATATGTTATCGCTAGAACGGTTAATTCTCGTTAATCTCGTAAATACATCGATATCCATACGCAGTGGAACCTCTATGACCTCGCAATTTTTACAATCCGATGTTCCTCAAGACTTTTTTCTACGTCGTTTCTAAGCTAAAACAAAATCTGCATAACTCTGAAAAATTTTCCTTGGTTTTCATTCAAAGTGCCGAGGTTCCTCTGTAATTTCTTCTCCCTGTCGATTAAATTTCGCTAGAAGAGGCTTAAGTAGACTCCAAAATCACGTGTTTACCGCGTCATTCGCGTAATCGAACATATTTGAATCGCCGATGCTGGCCGAATTAGCCCGAGCGGTCACGAGCGTAAGCGCAATCGATTCCGAGAGAAAGGTTCCCTTGCTACATCGCACACACTGGCCTTCTCCATTTCCCTTTTCAGAGCCTTGGAATCGTCCGCCAGGGCTGCTACCTCCAAGTACGCAACGCTTTGAAGGGGCTTTTTTCAATGAATGGACATTCATGAAACTCTCGTTTCAGCTAACCATCCTCTCGTCTGCCGTGGTTTTCCGTCTTTTTCTTGTTTCCCTCGAGTGCAACACCTCTGGAGCGCGTGTATGTATCGCTACGAGACTCTAGCGTGTTTGTATATACGTGTCCTATTCCTTTGCTCTGAGCAAACTTGTTGAGCTGACGACGGTTCATCAGAGCCTGTAGGTGGCGGATGGGCCCGTTACCGATCTTTTGTTACAGGTTTCTCTTGTTTGCTATAGGATTAGCTGACTCTCGTTCCTCACGGTTGACAAAGTTACGCCTAAGACGTCCGAACTGGTGCGGGAATTGCGTTAACTACAATTACCGAGTTGCCATGGCGAGTTCGAGTCCTTCGAACAAGTTATCTCCGCGACAAAACTTTGCTGATAGACGGATTGCTCCTCTTGGTGGCTAGCCGGGTCGAAATGTTTGCCAACTACTTGCTAATGTATTTTGTTAATCAGTGCACAAACTGGTGCATCCTCGCTCTCCCTGTGCATTTGATATCGGTACTTTCAGTACTGGTTGATGGTAAGAGGAAGGTGTACCTTCCGATAGTAAGATCGATAAATTCTATTTGAAATTCTTTGTAAACTACTTATAAAAAGTTATGTAAACTCTGTACAACCCGCCTCTATAAATAGTCTTTGCTACTTTTATATTCTAACTTTATCGATCTTGTATACCATAGAATAAATGCGGAACATTATGAAAAACACGGTCATCCATGAGACCAAAAAATGTCTGATTTTTTGAGAGTCAATATTTCAGTCAAACAAAATGGGCACTTATTTTATGATTTATTTCATCGTTCGTATTAATAATATCAAGGAATACTGAAGGAGTAAGCGATGGAGAATGAAATCAAAGTCTAATTTCTTTTCACGCTCGTGGGTCTACATAGTGAAGTTTAATACTATGCTTGAAATTACTTAAAGCTGAAGTTTATGTACCCTAACAAGTATGTATCTTATGCACAGACAAGCGCAAAACTTAATATGTATTCAAAGTCAAATTCGTACTTATTGCAATATGAAATATTACAAACTCTAAGTGAATTTAAATTAGAGTTCAAGTGAGAAACTAATTAACGTAAGAATTATAATTAAAATTGAGAAACCAGTAGAAATAAACCGTCAAAATCGCGTAATGTAAAATAGGTCTAGATTAAATTTTAAAATAAATTGGAAACAGATAATACAAGGATACTAGAATATTCTTTGTCACTATATATTTAAGAAATACATGTTAACATAAATATCTTTACCCGAATAATTTAGAACTGGCAAAATAGAAAACATGAAATTTATCGTTCGTAGATAACGCTGTGTGACAACACAAACGAGGTACGTTACTCAATGGCACAAATACACACGAGATGTGTATCTACGAAATAAAGGTGACACGCGCATAAATTAGTAGCTTCAATGTTATAAATTAATGATTAAATCGCTAATAAGTAAGGGAAAGTCTTTTTCGATCTTTACGTTTAATCAAAAATAGCTGAATCGAATATTTCATACATATATTCGATGATATACCCTTGACAAGGTTTTAGAAGATTGGTCGAAAGGTGACGAATTTTATCGTTGCCATGAAAAGTGATTTTTCCATTACAACATAAATCAATTCTAAGCGTATACTATTGTTCAACGATTAATTATTAAATAAATACATCTAATATGTTTTAGCACACGCAGCTGTTTACTTGCTAGTGTAAGATTATGTTGAAGTATCGTTTTAGTTCAATTATTAATTTAATTACTTATTCTATATAATAACGTCTGTAATTTGTCTTTGATATATCGAATTCTATTTATTTGAATCTGTCTTTGCTATGTATTTGAATAAACCGGGCTCGTTCAAATGGACTACAGAATTACAATCGTTGCGATGTTATAAATTGCAGAGGGCGTGAAAAGCACTCTGATTATCTTCAAAGCCGGTATTTCAGAACGTGTAACACGAGGTGCTATTTAACGTCACATCCATTCTGTGCTTGGTGAATGGTAATAACGCGAAAATCAAACGCTTCCAATCTGTCAATTACGTCACAGACGAGTATACAGTAATCCTATTATTAGTCAATGATTACGTATTGTACACACAATTTTCGATATCGAATGCGTATGATTTAGAGGTCGTTAGAAGATGGTGTTTAAAATCAAACCAGTCGATGATCGAACTGAAACCATATTCCATAATTTCCTATGGATTCTACTTTACCAGCAGATAATACTCACCGTCCAAAGCAGTTGGAGGATAACAGACTCCTATAATAAGTAGACCTAAAGAAACCTTTGAGTGACGAATTTCAACCAACTAGGTGGCGCTAGCACTCAAATTTCATCGCTTCCAATAGTCTGGCAATTTTAAATATCATTTTTCAACAATATCGTCCCTTTTCTTCGATAACGCTATAATCGTGATAAAGTGGTAAACAACATAGTTAAATACTCGAACGAATAAATCTTCTATTACATTCACGTTTCTGGGACGCTGTTTCCGCTTTCCAAATATACGATTATTCACTCATCTGGTGTCTAATCATTACAAACAAGCTCACGTATCGCCACTGAAACGATCGGGGGTGGCTACCTGTCGGAAATTTCTCAGCGTTCGAATCGTAGTTTCCTCGATCGTTCAACTCGTCGAATTGTATTGAGCGAGGTTAAAAGCCCGGGAGCGCGGCACTTCAAAGGGCAATGTGCACGCGTGCATAACTTATTGATGAGCTTCCACCTTTCATCGAAAGTTCACGGGCTCTTTTTGACGGAAAAAACAATCAGTATTCGGCGAGGTTCACCGAAAGTATCCGTTTCGTCCACGGAATCGCCTCTCATTAAAACATGTGTTTTCTTTCCACATAAAATATCTACTACTTACAGTCGTCACCCACGATGAATAACGATTTTTATAAGAAAAAAGAAAACAACAGCATATAGCTCAATTGAAGGGTTCGCTGCAATAAGGAGACGACATTTTTCACCAAATTCAGTGAACCAGGAAAAATCGTGTATAAAAAAAATCATTTACTAAATATATAACGTTAGCAAATGAACTCCAGGAAACAATAGTCAAATATTACTTTTGTAATATTCCATTACATTTGACGGTTTTGACGTTCCCCTAACACAGGATCGAATCATTTCGAGTCATAGCACTTTTGAAATACATACACGTGCGAATTATCATAGCTGTCTCCTTGTTATAAACTTCTCCTCGATTGAAGAGATTGCCGTGACGAGAAGGCAGCTTCACTTTTAAGAATCTCGAACGAACCGAAAAATACAATCTCACAGTTAGTCAAAATTGAATCGCTTCTGCCGACACGCTGTAATCGACTAATTTTCATAGTAATGGATTTTCCTTCGAATTACCGAAAAGTGGAGCTGCTTCCTTATTGCTGCCTTTGATCGTGCAAATCTTGAACTCGCTTTCGAGCATCGCAGTTCGCGATCGTTGACGAAGTGGCGTCGGTAAGAAGAGGAATGCTCCCTGGGATCTGGATCGTATCCACGCGAAAGGACACGACGTGGACCGATTTTTCTTGCGCGTGCTCGTTGGTTGGCCGGTAATTGGCCGTCATCCGGAACCGTCGGAGCGTCCTCG
>NT_176446.1:1660071-1679021 GCF_000188095.3 Bombus impatiens
GCGAGACGGACTAAACATCGGTAGAAGTCGAACTGCGCCGCGTCCATAAATCAATTAATTTTAGCCAGTTCGATATGCCAGGCTGGCTTAATTTAAATTCTTTCGGAAGCCTTTGGAATCGGTGGTGAGCTGGGGGCCTCGATAGAGCGGAGGCCAAAACCGCGCGTCCACCGACGTCGAACGACGCCGTCCAGAAGCCTTTGGTGGGGGTTGATTGGTGACTTACGGCCGGTAGAAAGACGAAGAGAACGGCAGGGAATAAAAGAGAGAAAGGAGGCAGAGGAGAGCAGACGCCACCTTAAGTATTTCTGATCGAATTCCAAATGGCTGGTTCGTCGTTCGTCGTCCGGTCGGACGGTCGGTAAGAATTCAAACCATGACGAGCAAATGGACAAGAGCGTGCGTCGTTTCGATCGTGAAACACACAGAGGGGACACGAGGAGGGACCTCGGCTTCGCTCTGCGCGAAACAGAGAAAGACAGAGACAGGCAAAATAAGCAACGGTGAAAATCGTCGCGCAAAAAGCCGACCAGAGCCGCACACGAGTTCCTCGGGCTAATCAGTTCGCGGGTCGATCGATGAACTCTGTCGATACACGCTTCGTTTTCCCTCTTTTTTACTCTTTCCTCGATTGTCGCCGTAGCTTCATGTACGAGATCCAAACTGCCAATAGTTCTTACGTAATTTTAACTCTCCCTTCGGTAAGATCAAAGACCCAATCGATACGATTATTTATAGGATTCGTTGAATAGCAGCATTCGTTGGATGCTGTAATTCATCGTAATGCAACGCTCTTTTAAGGTACTTTGGGAAAGGATCGAACGGTTGGCTAACTATCGAGTGGATGAAGCTTCAACTTCGTAATCGGATGAAGCGTGTTTCTCGAGAGAAGTGACTTTCCTGGATCGTTTACATTCCCAACGAGGTTTTATTCACGAACTTTCGAAATGAAGTTCTCATTAATTCCAACCTTCCGTCGAGGGTCGTCCTTTCTAAATTTTTCACTTGAGAAGTAGTGAAATCGTAAATTATTCTAATTGTACATTTTTCCAGCGAAGCACTGCCATTCAGATATTCATGCGCGTGTATAAGAACTGTGTAACATCGTACAGACTTTGACAACTATGTATCAACTACGTACGATTCGTTCAGATTCTTCGAAAGATGATAAACAATCTAAGCGCGGACACGAAAGAAAGTGCAAATCAACCAAAACGCGCTTATCCACGAAGTTGTAGTAAATGTTTAAACGCATAGTAAACAACTAGCATTTTCTCTCGGACGGATAGATAACTCCGAGCACGAGCTTCCACTTCGAGTATTTAATGACGCCCATAGCTGTCCTCGGATCACAGCCAGGGTGACAAGGGATGCAACGTCTGCTCTTCCATTTGGAAGATCAATTTTGCATAGGTCGTAAAGGGTAGGAAATTGCTTTTCATGAGAACGTAACGGGGATCGTATATCGAGCAAAATTCTCGACGATGGAACGTTGTTGTTGGTTGTCGTTGAACATCGTCGGATGGTTAATTTCGTGGTAGGTTTCGAGTTTCGTTCGACGAATTTCCCGCGGAAACGTCACGGGGACGAACGTTGGATTCGCTGGTGGTCGAAAGGAGGAGCAACGGTGAACGCCATTTTGTGTCTCATCGGCTTGTAACGGCCGGCACAAAGCGCATCGCGTGCAAGCTAATGAGAGTAATCACTTAATAAAGGCGGCCCGGCATCGCGTGACGCTTTACACGCTCATAACTGAGAATCAATATTTGATTTTCTGGTTTCTCTCCGCCGGCGCGGATCCTCACGTATCCTTGCCTTTTTCTTTCATCCGGTAAACAACACACGAAGCTGGCTAGCTTTTTTTTTCCCCCGGATAGACGCCACTTTACGAGAAATAACATGCATTTTACTGCTCACCGAGAAATTGATCGTTTCTTCTCTGTTTCAGACGGCCGCCACCATCTGATGGATGCTTCGACGGGTTCGGTCACGCTCATCGCCGTTTCCTTCGAACACCGACTAATGGAGACCCTTGTCAGCCAATTCGTCAGAATTCGTGAGTTTATGGACCAATCTGTTTATCTTAACAAATTGTATTTTACGATTTTTCGCCGAGGGAGTGCTCGCATGCGATTCCCCCCTTCTTTTATCATTCTCGTTTTTTCTCTATCCACGCGAATGTTTTTGAAACAGTGTGACGTAATAACTTCTCTTCTGTTGGTATTTTCGTTACTGATTATTGGAACGCACAGAGACACATCGACAGGCCGTGTTTCGTTCAACGCGGAAAAGCTTCTCACTTGCGGACCTACTCGAAGATGGTATCCCGCTGGGGATAGCCATCCACGTGTTATTTAGCAATGAAGTTGGAAAAATTTGCCAAATGTCCAGCTGGACAAATTGTAAAGTACAAATTAAATAATAAAAAAACTTGCGGACCTAACGAGGATGACGCACAAAGGGACAGTTCAGAAAACGTACACCTGTACGTACACCTGACTTGCAATTTTTTAATCATCACTTTGCAACATTAAATTTGCATTTAGCGTCCTATATACAGATTCACGAAGGTACTCGAATATTTCGTAGGTACTTTTTAGAAGTAGTAAGATCGTCGTTCGTGCTTTTGTACTAAACGTACGTTTGCAATGAATGCCTTGCAATTTCTATACACATTTTCGAACAGGTTTCGAGTTTTACCGATATAATCGCGACAGTCTTATTACAGTATTAGTGCAATTTCAAAATGTTCGAACATTTTCTACAGTAAAAGTTCAGATACTTCCATAAATCGGTGTATCATTGTAAAATGCTGCGTTTCTTTCCTCTTCAGTAGCTTCCTTCTGACGTTAATTTAATTGTTTAACCTTCTAAACAATTACCATGGAAAATTCCAACACTAATTAATTAAGATGAGACCGCTAAAATTCCTCCGATAATATTTCAAGATGCTTAACTCGTGCAGATCGCGTTTTCCTTTTTTTAACTATTCCATATCTCACGATCGAAATCGTACGGGTCCTGCTTTTTGTTATTCCGCGGCGATGAGATCTGGTAACGATCGGTTCCCACATGGTGGAATTAGCATCGTGTCGTCATCAGTCACTCGTTTTGACACGCCGAAAATAAATAGTCCGGTTGATCTGGCGGAGGACAGAGACTCGGCCAGGGCAAAAGACAGACGAAGAGAAGGGAAAAGAGAAAAAAGGGGTAGAAGGACCCGATGACTTTGATTCGCAGATCGTTTCTATCGAGATTCGTTCACGAACCATTCGTGAAAAGTTCGATCAACCGGCGATTCGCGGCGCAAATTTTCCACACATGATCGCGCCTCTCCATCCATCAAATCTCTCACGTGGTTCCCGTGGATTTCTAGCGGAGTATAATCGAGTCCAGAAATCCATTTGTCATTCCACGCGTCTAACTTTCTTTCGATCCGTGGAGAAACCGATTCTTTTCCTTTTTCACGTGAATCTATACCATCAAAGGTCTCCCTTTCCGAATCAAGGTTTCTAGGTTCTTGGCTTTTTTCTTCTTTTTGGCGGGGTTGATAAAATTGATGAATCTCGAGAGTCTGTCGATCGCTGCTTGAGAGGGAAACGATTTTTTTTAATAATCAAGCGAATAAAAGAAATAGCCAGGAGTAACATTTACGGTTTCGTCCGGTGGTTAAGTTAAAATTATTTTATGAGACTTATTCGATGTATCGATGTAGAAGTAAATAAGTCAAACATCGAGACCTTGAGTGGGTATAAAAATAATTTTTCACCAACGTCTAATCTAAACAAACTTAAGGCGAATTTGATGTGATTTATCGATACGAAAAAAGAGAACAGTCTGCGTTGATACATCAAGTACCAGTTAATCTTGTTCTTCTACGTTCATAAATATGAAATATATCTCTGTACGTATAACAGACATGAAACATTTTTGAGATAATCGTTCCGATGTGGTCATTCTTGAAGAAGCTTTGAAAATAATTGACTTTTTTCTACGTAATCCTAATTTAGTCGTATATCTACGTTTCTCTTAATAACTTTTTAATCTTCTGGCGAGTTTATTCGTAACAGGATACGGAATAACACAGTAATCTTATTTTTTCGAAGCAAGTTTGTAGACCAGAAAAAAACCTATTATCTGTACGTTTTAAAATTAGCGAACTGTGCCTGGGGGTTAGGGGATGTTGGAGGGAAAGGAAAGGGTCGGAGTCCAGGTGAAAATCGAATTTTTATCCAGCCGGTCCGTACAAAATTCTAATTTGACGTTAGAAACTGACGAGCAAAAGGGTGAAAAAAGAAGCGGGGAGTTCATTTCACCCCTTGGGAAAGGATTTTTACGTATTATGGCCACGTACCCGTCTCGCAGCCGTGCCCGAAAGGGTGAGACTGAGGGTTGAAATCGTAGAAAATGATAAACAGGGTGAATCTTATTCAAATAGAAAGACAAGATCCTGGATTTGTGCAAGGAACCCCAGGATTCTCTAATACGTACCTTCGTTCCTACCTGAGTCATGGGAAAAAGCCACGGGACATTCAACTTTTCTATCGGATTTTTTTTTCTCCTTTTATCATGTTCACTGTGTATTACCATTACCAGACTAAGAAATTCTGTGCAATTTTATATCTTACCATATAAAGAATCGATACGACATATTGAGACTTCTGCGCGAAGAATTTATATAAAGATGCATTCTGCTCGTTAAATATCGTCCTACTTTGCATATTTTATATATTTTTACACGCTATGTTCACTGCGTACGTTAAAAAATTTAGCAAATAAATATCATCAGCCTATTTACTATAAACAATTCTATATACTAAAAATATCATTTTTATTCGAAACCTGTTTCTATTATACATGCTACGACATTGTACCTCGTATGAATTATTTCTACAATTATTTCGTGACTTTTAAGCCATGTTTTAGGTTCGTACCATACGTGTAACTTACATTCACATTCATGAACAGTGAACGCGTTAATCCTTAACCACACAAATACTATCAACTGTTGGAAACAATAAAATTCTAATTTAACCAGTTCTTACTCGGCGAACTATTAAATCAGAATCGTGAAACGTAATCCATCAGACCGTCAGATCGTTCCACCGATAGCTCTTTCGGAAATAATCTCGAGGAGTGGAAACAACGAAACGCAAGTGGCGAAGAGAAAAAGAAGGAAGACGAGTTAGGGAAGGAAAGGTTAATGGATCCTGGCTCGATCTTTCGTTCCGTTGGAACGCGATCGCCACGAACGAAACCGACACCGCGTGCACCAGGATATTCCGCCGCAGGATCGGGCATCTCCGCGCGCAGACAGTATCACGATCTAGCGTCAAACCCGATCAAAAGCCACTGCTGGCTTTGGTAGGGTGCCGAGAACCGGCTCGAAGGACCAGCTAAAAAAGAAAACGAGCCTCGGTATCGAAACGCGCGAGCTCCGAGTTGTGTAAGTTCGAAAATTCGGAATCCCTTGAGAAAACACAGCTGGCGGAGCGAAGCAGGTAACGCGCGCGAGGGTTCCGTCAAATCTGGAAGAACGCGCATGCACGACGACGAACAATGTTCCACCAAGATCTGGCTCTGTGAAGTAGAGGGGAAAAATAAAAAAGAAAAAGACAGAGAAAGAAACTCTAGAATGGCCATGAGATGACATCTTGCGCAATTTTGTTTTTTTTTTTTCTTCTTTTCTCTTCTTTTTCGTCCCTTTCTCTGTCAACCGTACGTCTTCCCCAACTGGTCCTTCCTCATTCAAACAGCGCGACAGATTCAAAGGGTTTACAGGAGGGATATTCGATTTCCTCCTCCTCGATCTCGAGCCTCCCCACCGTACCACCCTTTCTACTCCGAACCTACCTGCCCTACTGTTTTCGCTTCTCGGGTTACTAAAGACGCGGAAATCCAGAAATCGCGAAGCTTGCTCAGAGAGATCTTTCATTCGTACCCCTCTGCTTTTGGTGATTCAATGGATCTTGCTGCTCTCTCCCCTCGCTCGGTCTCTCCCACTCTCCACCTCTTTTTCGTCCCTGTAAAGGTCCTCCTTCGATGCCCCCTTCTCTGCTTCTTGCCGGTGTTTTCTCCTTTCTTCCGTCGGAACTATCCGGGGTTCTTAACCCCTTTTTTTCCATCAGCTGCCACGTAACAGCTGTATACGCCGGGCAGGCTCGAGGCAGGCGCGCGCGTGCTTTATGCGTGCTGCACGCGCGTGTGTGCGTGCGACGCGTGAACGTCGTTCCGCTCGAGTTTCGATATTATCCGCGGTCCTTATCTCGCTTTAGCATCGGCGGCCAACGATTTCCCGCGCTCATAGGTCCCCGTGAGCACGCCGTTCTATGGCTTTATGGGATTTTCGAGTTTGTTTTTCTTGTAGTTCTCGAAACGCCAAGGGAGGAGGGAAGGTATCTCGGCTGTGCGTATTGTTTGCTCGAATAGAGCTGCGAGAGAGACGGAAAGGGTGATCGGTTAAATTGCGACGCTTGGATATTATTGCCTTTATAGGTCTCGAGTACGACTTAAGAGTCGGCGACAAATTCGGGTTTGCTTATTTAGCCTGGCCAGGCGGAAGTTTCTATAGAAATTCTGATCTTTTTGTTTCATGTTCTTTTTAACAGGATCGCCACTACGGCGGTTAACGCGAAGAACTGTTTCACGACGCTTTATATTCTAATCTGATATATTTTCTAATTCTGAATACTTTTATTCCGATTCTCGATCTAACATTCATATCAACTGATTAGATACAGGGATATATGTATTTGAGTTAAAAAATTTCGTCTAGTAAGAACTTGGAGGATCAAGGTTCAGAAAGAAGTCGATCAATTTCACCTTTTATTCTCAAGGCAACTACTTGCCTTCCTAGGTCGTACATTGCAAGATTGCATAATGGTAAATGGTAAATTTCAGAGACAATGCTTGTAACGTTATCGTTTTCCTACTTTCTACCTCCCAATTTATGCAGTTGATCGACGTGGCTGCCAAGATTCGACAACTTGGTAAAAGCTTCAGAAAATATATAATTCTAAAGTGACAGATTTTAATCAGCCGACGTAATCGCTACGTCGATCATGGTATTAGCTGCTTGACATTGCAGACGTATGTATATGTGGAGCTGTTTCTCCGAAGTGGTGGTTCTGTTTAGTTATTCGAGGCATGTTCCATTTGTATCGAGCTGCCAAAGTGTTTCAATGGCAATAGCCGGGAGACTGATAGTTCTCAAGAATGTTCGTGTACTCCGTCTACGCTAATAATAATAAAGCTTCTATGAGATTGGTTAGAGCGTGGATCGCTGGGAAACTCGTGGTGCTCCCACGCGAACTTCAAAGGCCAGCCATTATCGCGGGCAAATATTTAGAGGGAGACGCGATGTTCGTTGCGTCTCTTCGTCACCGAATTGCCGGACGAGGCTCTGTTGTTTGGGTAATTGAATTCGGACAACTTCGAGTGGCCGAGAGGGACGGTTCACGGGCGGAGTGTCTGAAAAATCTCGAGTCAGAGGCCCGAGGCGTGATCCCCCGCTCGAAACGTGACTCGCGTGAAATTCCCGAGATCTTACCAAGGCCCCGTAGAAAAGGAGAGGCCTGAAGAAGAAGGAGAGGTAGAGGAGAAAAAAGAAAAATCCTGTTTCGGGGATCGTGGATCGGCTTAGTGTCGTCTATGGATCTAACCGTGTACGAAACGAAAGGATCCAGCTCTTTGAAAGGTAGGAGTCACTGTAAAAATAGGCCGAGATAATGGAAGCATTGAATGGATACACGTGTCTCGGGGAAACGATAGGAAGAAAAATCCTCAAGAATCTTTTTCTCGTCAATGACTTCTACCATCGTCCTCCTATTTATTCCTCTTTCTTTCCGTTTTTCTTGGTTTTACGTTGATTTCGCTGTTGGAATCGCTGTTCCGTGGAATGAAACGTTCGAAGAACGATAAGAATTTGGAACATTTAGACTGTCAAGAACTCGTACGTTCGGCATATCTCACATGTCAAATACCTAATCAAATATCTTTTACCCACTGTTTTAATAAAAATTTGTCGTATGCTGGATTTTTGATATTTACATTGGGACTTACTTTTATTGTGTTTCATACTCCTTCAACGTGATTAGAATATCTATTGCAAATACATATGCAGAAAACGTTAGTATACAACGCGGGTAATCATTCTAAGCATATAATATGCGTCGAATATTAATTAACGTAATAATTAACATAATGGCCGATCGATTATTTAAATATTTCCCATAACGGTATTAATGAAACTCCAAAATGTTTCGTACAACATACACGATACAATCGTGAAAAATGTCTACAAGTGTTGGAATCATGAGAAAACGCGTATGTTGGTAAATGGGCATGTTGGATGGACATAAATGGATATGTTGGTAAAACGTGAACGAATTGCTACAAGCGAAGTAACGTGTCTTGAGATTCGTCTCACGGTCCCAAAAATTGATCTCCCTCCGACAGACGAAAGTCACTGGAGCCAGGCTACGGTTCGAGAGTTCGTTGCACCCTGTCTCGCCCTTTAAATTCCAGGCGTCTCCCCTCGTTCTCTCGAACACCCCCGCGCCAACTTCTCACTTTCGTGCTGGGTCTAGTGGCTCTTCCGATTCAAGAAATCCTCCGCTTCTCCGATCCAACTGTAAATTTTCTCTCTTGCCGTGGCACTCGAAGCCTCGTTTCACAAGCACCCGGCAGGCGATTCAATTAATTCTACGGCTTGCCCTCGCAGTTTGCTCGTTGGTCGCTTTTGATCGAGCAGAAGTTACTGAGAACGTGGTAATTTTGGCCGCGCTATCACCCACCAGAGGCATCCTCTTCTCCGTCGTCTTCGTCATTTTTGGTGGCGTTCGGAGTTCAGACACCCAAAGTCGATGAGATAGCGACTTGAGAAACAGCAGGCACCGTGCATCCCTCTTTCCCTCTTTGACTCGCAGTCAATTCCTAAGAAAGGCACGCGCACATGGCCCGGCCCACTTATCGCACTCTTTTATAATTTTAGATTTCGGAATACCGCGGTGATTCGTGTTACTGAGATTTCGTCTCGCGCCACTCGTCCTTTATTTTTACGATTGCACAGCGAACGTGATCGTTATATGCCTAAATTGGATAATTTGCAACGAACGTACCTTAAGAAACTTATTGCGATTGATTTGGTTAGATCGTTTCGACTATGGGTTGCAAGCGTTTCGTTCTGTAATTGGCGGTTGTAAAATTTTCCCTTTAGAACTGATCTGTTTTGTCAGAATTAGTATCGAGTTTTAACGGAGACTTTTAATCGAGAGAGATTAGGAATAATTAAGAGCCGATTAAAATGTTGAAATCGATGGAAAATACGGAGATCACGTAGGACGTAATAACTGAAAGATCATATCGCAAGGACAACGTTAATTAACTGTCCAGCAAACAGATTTGTCAACGTCGTAAGCTTTGAATATTTTATTTCACAATGACAAAATAATAAAAAATGAAGTCCCTTTATTTTGTCTGTTAAAACAATGAATAGGAATGAGATCGAATCATAAAAGAACGAAGAACCACAGTAGTTTTACGATTGGAGTCAGCAAGGAAATATATCACAGATTATAAAGTCGAAGAAATTCTAAAACACCAGATTGCTTGGGCCATATATGCACCTACGTCTATATATATCTTCCAAGTATGGACTCTTGTTTCGAATTCTTTTTTACCAATCTTCCCTTCTGCCTAAAGTTGGGAATCGAGGGCGTGACAGGTTGTGGGAAACGAGCTAATTTCATGGGTTGACAAGCAACCCCCGCGTTTCTCTGGCGCTTTCCAAGGGTTGCGAGCGGTAATTTCCGGTTGTCGTACGCGGCCAGCATATTTTTGGAATATTCTGTTTTGGTAATTTGCGCCTGTATTTCCGTGGCCGGCACAAAAAAAGAAAAAACGCCAGCCTGCATGGGGCACGATAGAGGGTTCCGACGAAATCGGGGAAACTCCAGGGGGCCGACTACGATCCACCGATCGATTAATCATTCCCGTTTGTATTTACCTTCGTACCTGATCGCTCGTTTCGCTTTTTTCTACCTCTCTTCTCCCTTTATGGATCGACCTTTTCGGGATTTCTTCGTTTCTCGAATTCCTCGATTACGTCTTTTTTTTTCTTCTTTTTCTTCCCTCTTTTTCACGCGTCCTACGAATCGCTATCGCGGGATTTTTCAGCGAGAAGGGAGAACTCTTTCTTCGATGGATTCATCGATCAGGAATTCGTGAAAGAGTTCCATGGCAGCGTGAAAATTCTAATGATCGAACGGCATGAGAACGGTTTTAATCGTTTCGTGAATTCTCGTAATGCGCTGCAACTGATTTTGATCGACAGTTTTTCCTTTTTTCTTTTTTTTTTTCGAGGAAACGTTTGTGATTCATTTTTTAATCCTGAGAATACTAGGGTTCGATTTTCTTCAGATCTTCCAGTAATTTTCTCACCAAGTTACAGCAAGTGTTGCGTTAAAATGTTGAATTTCAATCTAAAAAGCCGTAGAAAAATACGAGAGTATCGTAGAGAGCAAATTAGAATGTCCAACCATTGAATCGTTCATAGAAAATTGTTATATTTTTTTTTCTGTGAATTTCGTTGCAAAACTTTGAATTCGTTTCTAATAAATTTGAGGGAAGTACGTAGATAGTAAACGTAAAATATTCATCCCTGATTTATCTAACCCTTAGAGAACAAGTTTTTTCCTCAACACGTCAACCTCCAATTTACTCGATTTACAAGAGACAAATCACACCACTTCACGTGCTTTCTCTTTTCCCACGTAACACGCTGGATGTCTCGAGTCATTCCACGTGGTGATGCACTCGGTACCTGATTTCGTGTTAATTCCATCTGCCTACCGGTGTCTCCCTTCCCGTGGAAAACGCATCGCAAAGGAAAGGCAGTTTTTGTCGCGCCGGAAATCCTGATTCAACTGCAGCCTCGCCTCTAAGAACGTAACCCTTCAGAAATTTTTTGTTTTTCACCAAATACACGCCATATTGTCGTGGGAACTGTATGGAAAAACGCGGCAACGATTTAACCGGGGATCAGGCAGTAGATTAGTGTACTATATTTAAATATCGTCTGGTGGAGGCAGACGCTTTTTCGAGAAACCCATCGAAAACCCCATTCATATATTTCTCTCGAGCACGTTGCCTCTGTTTCGAGCATCTCCGTTAACGAATATGAATTTCTCTTTTTATTAATGAGCGGCCGAAGATCGTTTTCAGCTGTTGTTTGTACTCTAATCTTTTATAGAATGGAAAGCAAAATGTGAAAACAAAAAGCGAACGTAAATGTAAAAGAAGATTTCGGGCGGAAGATACGACGAGTATAATTTCGTTGATTTTCTCATTTTGATGTCGGTTTAATGGTTAAAGGGTGTATTTTGATATAACGTGGACGAAAAGAAGAGCAACTAATTCCATACGAAAGTATAAGCTTTTCGATTATAGACGACGAATCTATGAAATTTCGTGAAAAAGCCAACAGCGTATCTAATATCTAAAACACGATAATCGATGCTTTCGAAATTAATATTTTTCGATAGCGGTTGAGATCAACGTCTTTGATGCGAATGTTTCAATGTTACACGTACTAATACGTAACGAAATGTTATGGATAGAAAGCATCGTTAACACGCGATTGGTTGATTTCAATAAAATTGCTTCGTCGTATGAAAAACAAAAAGTTCGAACGTAATCTACGAAACAAGTACTGTTTCTTCCCGTGTTACGTCCAAAATTAGATAATCGGTCGTCCCGAGTCTGGTGGAAAATTGTTACTAATCCTCTTGAAATCACCAGATCTAACGATAAGGAAACTCGCGTATTTTTACGCGCGTAGACCAACAGGCCAAAATTCATTCAACGATAAGATAATGGTGAAACAGAAAGCATGAAAATCGACGATGAACAGGGAAACGTCGATATATCGTGTTGCTCCGTGTTAATCGAACGATCGAACAATGTCCGCCACGCGGAATCCTTTATCGTTCATTCTCACGGGAGACATATTGAACAAATTTTTCTCGAGACTGTTCGTGTTCGACCTTTCGAAGATTTCTTGACAGTGAATGTGCTTTGGCTGATTCGCGGACTTCGATCGATCGGGATCGCTGTCGAAAGAGAGGCGAAACGGTAATCTGGCCAGGCTACACGTGTAGAACACATCTTGGCTGGCGAAGACCTTGAAGGGAGCCGCAGCTGCATCCTTGCACCGCCCCGAAGAGAAGGTAAAGGACAAACGTATAATATGATCTAACAGATCGTAGCCGCGCGGCATCGTGCGAATCGCGAAATCTCGATCCATAGATCCTCCACGTTCTCTGTCTTTCTCTTACTGCCCCTCTAGCCGGGCCCGATCTTGAAATTTTATCGCTTCGGCTGTGCTTCCATTGTTTCGTGCTCTGCCAACCGGTATTTATTATTTAATCTTCCTTTTCGTGGGAATAATTGACGCTCGCCGAGTCTCTGTACGAGACTCTCGTGTCATGTATTACCTCCCGCGCGTAATGCTTATGTTTCCTTTTCCTTCGTCAAAGATATATGTATATTACAGATTTTCGCGTTCCATCTTTAATCCTACAGAGGATGAACAGTAACGAATAAGACAGAGGGACGATGAATTATCGGCACGAGGAATGATTTACATGGCGATAATGGCCGTGATAAAGAACCGTGAAACCTATTCGCTAAATAGGTCGTAAATAGATCGGCGAGTAGAAATTTTAACTTGCATCGATATATATTAAATTACATCGGTCTTCGAGTTGGAATTGTTGGAACGTTTCGAACGTTGTTGCCTCTAGATCGCTTGAGAAAGCTGGACGTTTTCTTGACTCTCTCGGTAACGATTTAACGCGATCGCTAGGCCCTCGGCAAAGATAATTGATCTATTAGTGCAGATACTGATAATTGGGCTTATCGTTTAAGCAATTTAACAGCGGCGTGGCCAGTCGACGATCGTCGTTCGTCGAAGGTTGATCACCACTGTGAGCATTCAGCGATTCAGGGTCTGTTGGGCCCTTCTACGATAATTACACGGTGCGAGCTGCGAGTCGGCTCAGGAATATATGTTCGATCGGCCGGTTTTTGAATTATTTGAAAAGAGACAGACCCTGGTATAACCGCGATATTATGGTATCGCGATTCCTCCTCCTCGAACCTTCGATCCCTTTTCTTCCTTCTTTTTCGACTTTTTTAACCTCTGCCTCCCGCTCTTTATTTCCCCTTTATTTACTTCTTTTGCATCCTCGCCTCTCTTTGAGCACGGTGCCCAAGCGCGCTTTCGAGAATCGCGAGAGAACGCTGCTCCGACTTTTTCGACGTCGTCATTCAATTTCCAAGATCAATCTTTCTCGTACTTGCTTCATTATTATTCTTTTTGTCCATTTATTAATAGTAGACAGGCTGTAGGAAAATCACGAGTGTGAATTTATCTTTTCAATTAAAAATGAGGACCGAGAGTAAATAATAGACGAGCTGCAGACATCTTTCTGATTTAAATACTTCAACCAACGATTAGATTAGATAAGAATTGTATCAAATTCCATTTTTTCCCCAGTCATTATCTTTTCAGTAGTTTCGATCCACGATAGTAATTCCGTCGAATTAATTAACAAGAATTCGTGACACGGAGTCGTTCGCTTATCGATGAGACGGTTTATCAGGTTCTGGATCGGATTCGATAAAAAGAGCCTCTATGTTGGACATTGCGAATCGCGTGCAGAGATTTATGGCTCGTGATTAGCTAATCAACCCATCTCGATCACGGAGAGGAACGAAATGCATTTTCGAGGATCGATTTTAAACCCTCTTCCCGTTATTACCTGCCTCAGAAAAACAATGGTCCCCTATAGATGCGCTCGTCCGATCCGAATGGCCACGACGAAACTACATCCGTCCCTGGTTGCAGATGTTATAATTTCGAAATAGCATAATTTCCAGCCAGCGATGGAAGATCGGTTTTAGACGGGTGAAAAAAGATGCCAAGTTTCGAGTATCGCGTTCTCAACGACGAATTGCGGGAACGTAGATCGAATCGATCCAACGAAACAGACGTCTTCGAAAACGTGATTTACAAGGCGAATAAATTACTCAAAAGCGAGATTACATAGTTGAACATTGTTCTCGCGAACTCTGTTAATCGATGCACCTTCGATTCCTTCGCATTGAAATCTGATTTCTGAAAACGATTCCCCGCTCCCTTGTTCGTATTCGCACGAGCGATCAGTGCCCTCGTGTATAACGATTTTATCGCCTGCTATTAGTTGATTTACTCGTTGTAACGCTCGATAAGTAAAGATATTTCTACATGAATTCCACTCCGTTCTTTCATTTGTCTTCATGCAAATACGAATTTGCATAAAAATCCGCGGTCTGCTCAATTACAAACGTAGATTTCGATGCACGAGTCTGCATGAAGATACGAGCGAAGAGGATAAGCTCGTTCGACGAGCGTCAAAGGCGAGCGTGTTAAAACGACGAAAAAGGCGTAGCTATGAATTCTGGAGACAAAGGAGGAATGTAATCAAGAAATCAGGGAACAAGAGAGAGAACGGGGGAGGAGAAGGGACAAGAAGAAGACGACGCAGAAGAGAGACAAGATCGGCATTGGCAAAAGGCATAGGCACTGGGCCGGCCGAGATCGCAACAAATGACTGTGTTTAAACTTGAACGTGACAAAATTTAAAAATCCCGCCCGAGGCTCGTCGAATAGTGGGGGAGTAAGGGTCCAGCGGCGGCACAAGGGGTGGGGAGATAAAGGTCTCCCTTTCTTTTCCTTTCTCCTCTCTCTCTCTCTCTTTCTTCTTTTCTATCCCTTTGGCCTGCTTTTACGTCGCTTCGTATTTCGCCTCTCTCCTTTTGTTCTTGGCCAAGCGCACGCATTTGCGCCGCGATTCGAATTTCTTTTCTCCTGTTCGCTCTCGCGCCAGCCAGACCTCTCGTAATTGGCGCGGCGACTCGGGGGTTGAATTGGGGTGCGCGTCGATTTGGAACGCCCGAGGCTTGCCCCGAAATTTTAATCAATTCCGACCTCCGCCCTTACCGTTCGCCGTTATTCTTCGTTTCAGCGTTCTTACGTTGGAAATTGCTATTAGGACCGAAGAGTCGGTTCGTTGATTCGGACTTTATCGATAGATTCGTGGATACTCTGTTCAGGCTGTGGGATACTTTCGATCGATTCCGACCTCCATTGCCATTCATCGTTATTCTTCATTCGAGTATCCTTGGTGTGGAAGCTGTAAGTGCTTTCTCGAACCTGTTACGAGATAGTCAACTGATACTCGTAGTAGTAAAACTTTTGCACCTTTCAGTATGAAACCTATGCCGTACTTTCTCTTCCAATAAATACGATTGAAGGTGCCTTTTTATTCCTACGTTTTGTCATTTTCTATTGATATCTAACTTCAAGGCTGTACAATTAAATTAAAATAAACGTTAAAATATGTCGTTTTAAATGAATCGGATGTTCGTATCGACGCAAGGATGGTGTTCAGCACCGGTCGATGTCAGTCGGTTCGGTATCCGATAACGTTTTGACGGTGGGACCAGCCGTCTTAAAAGTTGAGCGCGTGGTCGTCTTAGAAACCAGGAATTCGTATTCCCGTTCGGCGATGGACGTGGATCGTTACCAGCAGAAAAATCTCCGACAAGCGCGCTTTGGAAGTCCAGCTCGGGAGAAATGCCATGGTCGGGCAATTAATCATATTTCGAAAATCATTCCAGCAGCGCTGAGATCTGGCCGGTCAGATAGAGTCGGAGTGCTCCTCGAAACTCCAGAGTCATAGGGAGCCAACTATACGCGCAGGGTGTTTGACCGAGCAAAGCTCTTTCTCTCCGAAGAATCTTTCTCGTCTGTACCTTCCTCTTTTTTTCTCCTTTTACCTCTCTTTCTACGTTTTCTTCTTCTTTCCTTTAATACATTCCAACTCGTTCAGAGACTAACCGGAGGGGAAGAAAAGGAGAAAAATGAAAAATTCACCCTTGGACCGTCGGTGGTTCTAAGCCGGTGGTGGTGGCGTTTCTCAGCTTCACCAACTTCTCCACGTTGTCGAACCATTTCCGCCGTACGAGATATCTTCATTTGATCCGTGAAAACGGGCTACGAAGACCGGCAGAGGCCAATTTCCAAGAAAGATCCGCGCGATCAGACGCGATCGAGGTGTCGATTTCGATCGCTCCGAAGAAATAATAATTTCGAACTTGTACCGTTGCACTGCACAGAGGCGAAATCGAAGAAGAAGAGGAGAACGAAGAAGGTGGACGGTGAAATAAGAGCAACGATTACAAGGGAGGAAAAAAGGGGAGGGATGCGAGGAAGAGAGAGAGAGAGAGAGACAGTCTGGTCGTGATGTATTAGTTTCAACGCATACAGAGAACCGTCCCGAGCCTCCGTGGCCATTACAATGCGTCGAGGAGCTCTCCAGTTCGAGATATCTCGAATCGGAGCGCGTTCGATTCATTTAAGAGATAAGATCTTTCGTTCGAAATATGAATATTATATTATAAGCGCAGTCAGTGCTGGTTTCTCTTCCTTTCGTTCGCTGGCCTTTTGCTCCAGTCTCTCCCCTACTGTTCCCTTCTTTTTCTCTTTCTTTCTCCGTTTCTTCTTTTTCCCCTGTTCCCTGCGCCTGCCAAACCGAATGCCTGCATTACCACAGCAACTCGACTGTTCCTCCCCCCTCCCCGCTCGCTGTCTCTCCCCTTTTCTTTCCCAATCCCGATCATCTTCTCCGCAGACCGACAGAACGTGTGATTAATTAACACCTTGCGTTTCCACTTTTCAGTTGCTTGCCTCTCCCTCTTTCGCATCTTATCGAGTACGCCCCCGTTCATGAGTACCAAGCACCTACGAAAAGTTGAAGCTAATTCGAATCTCTCTTCAACGATCGTATCGTTCAGCTATCTCGTATTTCTTGTCGTTTTGATTCCACGAACGTCGTGAATGAGCTCGCGAGCCACATTCGCATTTTACCCAGAATCTCGCATGTGATCTTGAAATTTCGTCCGATGAATCTTAGATCGCGTGGCCGTGGGACCGACGTGTAATCGTCGATTCGTCATTTCTCTTGTTCGTGCGAGCCTCTGTCGCGTCTCGAGAATCGCCATTTTACACGAATGCAAAATTCGAACGATGATAAACGTACGAAAGCTAACGGAAAACCTATTATCCTCCTTAGTCAAGATCTTGCCCGGAATTTGTTCCATTTTCAAGATATTGAAATATTCGGACTAAATATTCGTGTTGGTAACCTTCGAAGAAAAATTATACTCGTTACGAAACAACGAAATGTTGTAAATACTTTGTTCGGTCGTAAATACTAAATATATTAAATTGAAGGAAAGGCAGGAATGTCGCGAAGAAAATGATGGAACTTCAGTTTTTCAATGATAAACAGGTCGTTTCGACTAAGAGAGGGCTTATCGACGATGGTGTGTATGTGTACGCTGCTTCGTTAAATGAATTAAACTTGACGAAACCCCCGTGGAATCCGTGATCAATCGTCATGAGAGAGGCAAAGGCTACCATCGCGAATTCCATCGTATGATCGACAGTCGTACAATAAAGCGGAGCGAGGGGAACGTTCATGTATTGAAAGTGTATCGAGAAACCATGCAAGAAGCACGGTTGTTGAGAGGGGGGTGTAAAGAGACTAGAGAACGGATCGTGGGACGTGGACGAGATAATAATAATAGATGATCGTGTATTACAAGCTATAAACGTCAGTCGGCTGCGTTTCGTCTTTTATTTTCCGCGAGTGGTCGCGTGTGCACGCGTAAAGCGCGCAAGAACCGCCCCGCTCGCGGTCCAAGACTTTAACATCCCAGTGTAATCACTTTACCGCAAGCTTTTAAACGACATTCTGATCGTGCGTGTATTCCATCTTATTGTTGCAAGAACCGAGTCGACTGTAATTTCACCGATGCTACCGAAGAGAATGAACCGTGGCCTCGCGATCGTAGCTCGCGCGGCCTCCGCCTTATTAGAATTTAGATTGAAAATTAAGGATTCTGTATACTTTCGACCCTCGCGGCTCGAGACCATGTCAGGATTCGTTTTCACGAGATGATTACTTTTCCATGTTTCTATCGTTGGACGATACTTTGATCGTACTCGGATCTTTTTTCCTTTTTTTTTTTTCGTTCCACACGGCCCCTCGAGTTAAACGTTTGCGTGGCACTAACGCGATACGTTCCACTAATAAACCTTCTCGTCTCGATGAAAATTGAATTCTGAAATTATTTCGCACACTACAGTCCTTCCTTTAATCCAACCGCATCAAAGGAAAATAATTTGCATTTAGAAAAATATTATCAGTTCATTCTGATTCTTATACGTCGTTCAGCTATGTTTCTTCTAGCGATTGTCCTAAAATCGATCTTTACATACGTGTTTCAATTTTGGAAAATATCATTCCCTTGGTTTCATAGTTAATCGAGTTATACAATTCCACTCGCTCGAGCAAACACAATGAATTTCTTACAATGATAGACGTAGAATATATTTTGTGAAAAATAATACTAGATTTGCATTATCTACGAAACACTACCGACTACTGATTACTCTTGCGTTTCTATCGCTGCGTATTTTCACAAGATGATTTACGAATATGTACGAAACAGCGAATTAAGAATTAAACCAAACACTACTATTTACCGGTACTTAATTCCGCGATTATAGCTCTTGGTCCGTCGTAATTAACAAATAACTATATATTTGGAGGAAAATTATTTCACAGATTCGCTGTAGGGCTGGAAGGGCCAGCTGGCCCCGACAGATTGTTTTGTAAAATAATAAAATCCTCGAACGAGACGTAGTCGGATGATTTTTCGAGGAACGAGCCAGAAAGAATGCTCGGGGTTACAGAAAGGATTCCCGGTGGAATCGTGGCTCATAGGTGGAGGATTTCGAGCCTTCGTCGTCCCCCTCCACCCCTCCCTCCCTCCCTCCC
>NT_176446.1:1680020-1681179 GCF_000188095.3 Bombus impatiens
CCCGTTTGGTTACACGTCAGTTTGAAGAATTCTTCACGAGTCAGAAAAATGAGCATCGTCATGATTTTTGAAAGTAAAAAATGAACGACTCCTGGCCCCGGACTAGAAGGGAGAGGGGAGAAGAAAAGAGAGAGAGAGAGAGGGAGAGAGACGTATAGGTTGGGGCCCATGGACCCTTTTTCGAGCCAGTCTCCCTGTTTCCTCCCCCGCCACAACCCACCAAGACCCACACGGTTGTTCACACACGCGGTCGATATGAGTACACGCACGTTGATTTAATCTCCGCGTACGTCCCTTATATGTATGTTAATGTAACGTGCAGGAGAATCGGGATTAGGTCGGCCAGCGAAGGTAAAATGATATTTCGAACCGAGAGTGAGGTCGTCTTTGAGCATTCTGCACTTGCAGATACCTTCGAGTTCTACGGTTGCAAAGAAGGGATGTTTTTAAAATACATCGCACGGAATAGTTAGACTAGTTAGATTCCATTGTACGAATCAAGTGTTTCTCGTAACTGAATTTCATTTCTGTAAGATACGTCGAAACGATTGAAGTTTAATTATTCAAAGGAAGGAAAAGGAAGATTATCTGTTTTGGTCGACAAGTTCAGATACTTGGACTTTTCAGGACGAAGTTCGAATGGCGTGCAAGCGTTGATCGAAGAGCGCGCGAGAGGAAGGCGAACAAGTCAATTGTTCTAAATTACTCGATTTCGAACAGCTTGTTAAGTTTGCAAATAAAAGTTTCTCGAGGATAGGCGATGACAAATCTACGAAGCTTCCTAAACGATCAATCAAAGGATCGCATTTTTCGACGTCGAACAGAGTGCGAAGATACGCATTTAACTGGACGACCAATTAGGAGGTCAGTTTCGGAAGCGATTATCGAATTTCAAAATTGCTTATCCCGTTTTTTGTCTGTGGTCGTCGTTTGAGATGGAGAAGCTCGCAGTTTCCACAAGAATCTCATCCTCGCGGAACGAGAACGTGATTCGGACGAAATCACTCGCGAGGAAGGAATTATCGACACGCGTGCTTCCACAGAAAAGGAAGGAGAGCACGAAAAAGAAGAAAAGGGGAAAGGATGCCCCCTAATTTTTTCGCTACTCGACGAATAAACCGAACTTCTCCGTTCCTCTTTTTATTGGACGCGTTCGCCC
>NT_176446.1:1681840-1711830 GCF_000188095.3 Bombus impatiens
CCGCCTCGAAGCGTCCTCTTTCATTGCTCGGTCCTCGGGGGCATTATCGTGATTATGATTATTTAAATTTGTTTCTTTTGCCTTGCGGAGTCGAGAGCGGCGTTTGAGCGGCAGGCCCTATTGTTCGATTATTTGAATATCGAACGTACGCGGACGGACGGGAATCGATTCGTGGAGCCTAATGGGGATTACACGGCCAATCAGCCTTTGCTAAGGCCCAGCTCTTTCTCCCTCTTCGTTCACCTCCTCCTTCTCTCTCATCGTCTCCCTCTTTCTCATTCTGAAAAGCATCTCTCATGGTATTTACCGATTAACTCGATCGAGTCCTTAACGATTCCCCGGTAACAAAATAACGATTCCATCAGAAGCATAGAGATATTGGAAACTGAACGACTTGACACACCATTAATATCAGCGTTTTCTCTCTTCTTCTATCGTGCTAATCTTCGACCGAGTTACGTATTGTGCTAACCGCTCCAATTCTTTCGTTTGTTACCAGTTTTCTTTTTTTTTCCAATATGCTCGCTTAAATCGATACAACGGTTGAACATTTGGACCCGTTTAGCACGTAGGCGTTGTTCAATCGGACTGTACCTGGGTTTGGGCCACTACAAACGAGGATCACGTGTTCGTTGAAGAAAGAAGGAGTAAGAAGAATCCGTTTTCGTAGCCTTTGGTATGGTTGTTGTGTACGAAATATTAGCTAGCTCCGCTGGATCATTTTTTGATGTCCGATTTCTTGTTCGACAGACCGGGTCCCTACATCTTTTCACAGATTGTCATTACGATCAAAGTATTATTAGACTACGTTGTTTCAATCTCCGCTTCGATCTTATTTCGTGGCAACGAACGTTCGACGAATTCTATTTCTGAATAATCGCGATATTGATAATGATGGAAACGAGCGCTTCGTGACGTCAACCGGTTGAAAAATAATATATACAGTCGGTTTCATTTTCTCGCGTGTCATCAAGTTTGACGGTTGAGATGAAATTAGAGTTGATTCGTGGTAATCCGGCCGATAAATCGACAGTTGGTTCGATAAACCATTGGTGCCCTCCTTGTATTTACTAAATACTCGCGAGATGCGTGTTCCTTTTATTTCATTGCCAGTTGCTCGAGCTCAGGCTCGAACGAGCGCCTCCTCGGGAACTCCATTTTTCACCTTTATCGTTCCTTAACGCTTTAACTCGAGCGTGGTTTGACGAGCATGCTTTAAAGACGTGTTAATTTTTAAACGTTGAAAGGTCCGCGGCTTCCAGTCGTGCAAACTAAGAAAGATTACCCTAGACCCGCTGATGATGAAGTACTTTCGCAATTTTACATGTCGCCTAATTCGAGAAGCAGAGAAGCTACTTCCTACTTTAAATCGCTCGATTTTCCAATTACGAATCTCACGATGAAACAGAAATTCCAAAAATTTGTCCTTCTTGGAAATTAAGAAAAATTATCGTCGACCTACAAAGACCACGTACCTTCTGGAATCTTACGTGTCACCTGATTCTAGAGACGAGGAATCTGTTTGCGATTAAATCGTTCAATCTTTGAACGAGCTATCTCTCGACGAAGACGAACAATTTCCAAGGTTTCTCACGTCGAGAATTAAGAAAGGTTACTATGGTCCTACGATGATGGTGTACCTTTTGGAATCTTACGCGTCGCTTAATTCGAGAAACAGAGGATCCGCTCCCAATTAAATCGGTCAATTTTCGAAAGAGGAATTCCAAGTTGAAGAAAGACGAAATTTCCAAGGTTGCGCGCTCCGTAAGAAACAGTACGCGAAACCATTCGGCTGTTTTTCTCTCTTCTCGTACAAAGGTCTCTCCGCTCGTTTACCCAGCTCCCTCTTCTTCGCCGGAGCACTAGCAGTCGCGGCTGCTTATTAATTTCTCCGTGCGGTTTGCTCTCTTTGTGCAACGTTATGGAATCTCTCCGCTGCGTTTCTCGAATCGCTCGTCGATTCTCGATCCCTCCATGCTCTCTGATCCATCCTCCCCTAACGCGTTCTCCTTATTCCTTCTCTTTCGTTCTTCTCCTCTGTGTTCTGTGCGTGGGCAGCCAGCTCTCGACGTGGTGCGCCACAGAAAAGGAGCCAAAGGCGAAAGGGAAAAAGAAACGAACACGACGACGACGACGACGACGACGACGAAGAAGAAGAAGAAGAAGAAGAAGACGAAGACGAAGACGACGAAAGAGAGGAGTTTTTGTATTCCAGGAACGCTCGTTCGAATATGAATATGCATTGATTGACTCGTAATTGCGAGCTACTTCACCGGCCGCATTGTTCCCGGTTATTTATTATCCAACTGGACATTGTTTAAACGCGGTAACGAAGTATTCAGCGGTCCGTGGAAATTTATTTGACAGATCCCTTTGACAGCCACTTTCGGACCAACGATTTATCTTGCACCCGGTATACGACACGATGAAGCTCCCGAAATTTTTCTTTCTTCTCCGTTTCTCCTTCGTCTCGCGCACTGAACCCTTTTTTTCTGCGGCTAAGACTCGCGAATTTAGACTTTCGAGCGAAGAAACGAAGGAGAAAGAAGGATAGAGAAGGAGAAGGCTATGAATGTGGGATAATTGGGGATATCGACGTATTGTTGGCTTCGACAGAGAGAATATTCTGCCGGGACCTTGTCCGTGTCGAGATAAAGTGACAACGAGATAAAAGTAACTGCGCGTTCGATATTTAAACGGTCCTGATGGGCCCACGAACAACAGAAAGGGTTAAAGCGTGGAAGAAAGAGAGAGAAAGAAGCGAGATCGATGTTTAAAGGGGTGCCAAGATGGAAGCGAGAGATCCATCGGGCGGTCGAGATGCTCAGGTTCCGAGGCATCCTTTAAAATTGGAATAATAATGTTCTTTCATCTCTCTGAACTCGAAATGATGACTCGACGCCTTTCAACATTGTGGGAACAAAAATCGGTTAGAAACGCGTCGGCCGGTTTCTTCCCTTTCTTTTTCTTCCTCGTCCTCTTCTTCGTCGTTTCATTTCGTCTTCTCGTTGACGAGAAGACAGATAGAAAAAGGACAGGGACAACGGCGCTTCTTTCTATCTACCGCATCGCGCACCATTGGAAAATTTCACGTTGCACAGCAAGATAGGACTGTTCGATTCCAATAACGTTATTTGGTTAGAAAGAAAATAGAAACAAGATAATACAGGTATCCCGCTGAGGATACTAAGAAGACGAAGACGAAGACGACGAAAGAGAGGAGTTTTTGTATTCCAGGAACGCTCGTTCGAATATGAATATGCATTGATTGACTCGTAATTGCGAGCTACTTCACCGGCCGCATTGTTCCCGGTTATTTATTATCCAACTGGACATTGTTTAAACGCGGTAACGAAGTATTCAGCGGTCCGTGGAAATTTATTTGACAGATCCCTTTGACAGCCACTTTCGGACCAACGATTTATCTTGCACCCGGTATACGACACGATGAAGCTCCCGAAATTTTTCTTTCTTCTCCGTTTCTCCTTCGTCTCGCGCACTGAACCCTTTTTTTCTGCGGCTAAGACTCGCGAATTTAGACTTTCGAGCGAAGAAACGAAGGAGAAAGAAGGATAGAGAAGGAGAAGGCTATGAATGTGGGATAATTGGGGATATCGACGTATTGTTGGCTTCGACAGAGAGAATATTCTGCCGGGACCTTGTCCGTGTCGAGATAAAGTGACAACGAGATAAAAGTAACTGCGCGTTCGATATTTAAACGGTCCTGATGGGCCCACGAACAACAGAAAGGGTTAAAGCGTGGAAGAAAGAGAGAGAAAGAAGCGAGATCGATGTTTAAAGGGGTGCCAAGATGGAAGCGAGAGATCCATCGGGCGGTCGAGATGCTCAGGTTCCGAGGCATCCTTTAAAATTGGAATAATAATGTTCTTTCATCTCTCTGAACTCGAAATGATGACTCGACGCCTTTCAACATTGTGGGAACAAAAATCGGTTAGAAACGCGTCGGCCGGTTTCTTCCCTTTCTTTTTCTTCCTCGTCCTCTTCTTCGTCGTTTCATTTCGTCTTCTCGTTGACGAGAAGACAGATAGAAAAAGGACAGGGACAACGGCGCTTCTTTCTATCTACCGCATCGCGCACCATTGGAAAATTTCACGTTGCACAGCAAGATAGGACTGTTCGATTCCAATAACGTTATTTGGTTAGAAAGAAAATAGAAACAAGATAATACAGGTATCCCGCTGAGGATACTAATATTCCTATTCCATGTTTTTGTATAGAGTTTCAATGAGAAGAATTGCAAATGAAATCTTAACGCAACGATGACTCTTAACGACGATTCCAGATACAAATCTGGCCACTTCAAACAATCCTGATGGATAGAATCATCCGAGAAATCAGTCCGAAAAGATTCACCGAAGACGTATCCATCCAATGTTTCTCAAAATACGATTTCTCTCGTAATCTTCTGTCCGTAGATGGTAAAAATGAACGATCGATATTTCGAGTAAACCGATTTGATAGACGGAACGCGTTCGCGGGAGACAAGCTGCGAAGCTCGAGGCTAAGCGGACCACGGTACGACAACGCTTCGATCGTTTTCGTGAGCAAAGATGATTCGCGAATGCTTGCGCCTACCTCGACAAAAGATATTAACGATGCTATTGAGAGGGAGATGAAATTAAAAAGAAACACAAACGACGAGCAGATCGACAAAGGCAAGAGACGATTTGTAATTAATGCGAGTGTGTTAGAGGGCAGAAGAGGAAACAGCGGGACCAGATGAAGTATGGCGAGGGGTGGGGATCGGTAGGGAAAAAAATGACGTAAGTCATCCTACGAAGCATTAGATTGAGCTTGATTACGAGTAATTATTCTTACAGCACGGTTTCGTACGTCCTTATAACGGCTGGTAACGAGGCCGGCGATCTTTGATCATTGCCTCGATCGAGATACACATCGCCGGCACGTAAAACGCGTCGACCTCAGAGATTGATCAGCCTTGTCCTTCGATCTTGCGCACCTTTTGGAAAAAGATGGCCGCGACTGCTTGTCCGCTGGAAATCGAACAATCGAAAGTACGAAGCTGCAAGTATGTGTTGTATGCGGTAACAAAGCCGCAAGAAACTTGCTAGTGGGTAAGAAAAAGACAGATATATTTATCGTTGATTTATATGTCATGACGTGCTCACAGATATAGAAACATACCAGAGACAAAGATATATGGCTCTAATGAGTTACGATGAAATGAACTTAACGAAATGGAAACGTAAGAGCGAAAAGCGGAATGCGATCACTTTGGAGAAAGTAAAGTCGTAGCGAGCGATAAAATATTCAGCTTAATAAGGAGGAATAGATAATGGATCTTTAGTCGGCGATCGGGCAAGAACGATCGAAATCGAAGAAGCCTGCTCGACACGTTCGATCGCACAGGTTCGATACACGCGTCGGTTGGTTCGCTGGCATGTCCCGGGGGGACACTCGATGAATAACGAACGTCTTTTCCACGCCTCCGAAATGTTGGTGATTAGCCGTGAAATATCGGTTTTCGTATACGAAGAAATTACACGGAGGGCGAGGGGAGTTCGTGACGAAAAATGGAGCGGAGAGAGGTGGTTCGTGAGAGTGAACGCTCGCCGGTGAAGAGGCGATGGAGGATTTCGAGGAGAATATAAAAGCTCGGGCATCGGCTTCCACGGTACCATAAATAATGGCGGGCGCTAATCTACGTTCATTAATTCGTCTCCGGGGGATTCATCTTTAGCGGTGCTGCAAAAAACCGAGCAAATAGATGGAAAATCGCGGTGGGTCGAGAGGGATGCAACGCGGCGATATGGGAGTGGCCTAAAAACACCACGGCGAGAAACCGATTTGAGAACCAGTCGAACAATTAAACGTCTCCGGGACAACGATGAAGCCAGCGAAACGGGAGTGGAAGACGAGGAACGGATGGACGGCGACCGCGTGGACGAAGATGACGAAGGAGAGGAAGGGAGGCAGAGAAGGAATAACACGGAGGAATAACATCGAAAAAGCAGAAGAAACGAACGACGGAGGAGAGTAGAAGGGGGGTAGAAGAGAGTAGGAGTGCAGCCAGTCGAAAGTCCGGGAGGGAGAAAAAAAGGATGAAAATCGCGGTTGTAAAATCCACGCGGGTTGCACCAAACGCAATTAACCGCTAAACCCGAATCCCCATAGGGGCCTGGGATGTGGTGTATATAGGTGGAGAGAAAGAGAAAGAGAGAGAGAGAACCGAAGAAGGGAACAACGAGCGAGGAGAGTGGAGAGACGAAAGAAGAACGAAAGAAGAAGAAAAGAAGGAACGAAGAAGAAAGAGGAAAGAGAGCATCCATAGTTAGACAGGGAGAGGGGAGTGGAGAAAGGAGAAAGAGAGAAGGTAGGAAAGAGAGGAGAATCTGGCCCTCTCGACGACTACTTTCGGTCTGGCCAGCCCTGCCAGCCCTTAGGGCTCCAGACGGAACGCTTTTAAAATTTATTGACAATCATAAATTTCGAAAATAAAACCTTATATTCCCGAGCGCTCGCGCGCGCGCGTTCGCGTCCGCGTGCTCCCTGCCACTCGCATAATCTCACCGCTTGTACCGACTTGGTATCCGTCTAAGAGTGTTAGTGCCGGGTTTGTGACTCTTGCAGAGGCTGCATACACGGCTGCTGCAGAAAAGGTTTCGCAGACGCGAACGGGCCCCGAACTTCGTTTCTCCTCTTTCCTCGTCGCAGGGTCTCTCTACCACCACCGAGTAGTAGTCTGGGATCGTTTTCTCTTCCGTTGCTCCTTTTCTCGGGGTGCTCGAAACAAAAGAATTCGTTACGAATTTGCCTCCCCCCTGCCGCTGTTCCTCGCCTCTCCCCGCCGTTCTGTTTCTCTTTTCTCCTGGAACTGCTTTCGTTCCCTCGTTCCATCGTTCGCGTTCGTATTGCCTCCGCTTCTCGACGCCGGGGTACACTTGCCAATTTTTCGTCCAACATGTCCCCCTTCCCCACCCCTCTAACCACCCTTTCACCCCGTTTTGCTTTTCGATCTTTCGCCTTCTTATTTTCTCGGCCGGAGCTGTTATTATTTAGCATTGTTCTAAACCGAAGAAACGATCGATGCGTTCCCCTTTTTCGAAGGCCTACGTCCGCTTCCCCTCGAAGAAAAGAGGAAAAGAAAGAGTCAGTCGTTGGAACGATGCCTTCCAACGATCTCATGTTAATAAGCGGCTCCCCGGCTTTTTCTGACAGCTATTGTAATGACTTCTTATTCGATCCTTTCGCCTATCCGTCCTGGTTATCTCTACTCCTGGTATGCGTTCAACCGGTGGGATCATCCCCCTGGAAATTCTCACGATTTCTCGTAGTATCCATCTTAATCTTCTCGTCCATCGTATCTCCAGGAAGCAATACGGGCTTCGACGGGGATCATTTTTGGAAATCTGTCCGCAATTTGGACAACCTTTCGTTTGCTTGTGTCGCGTTTTCTCTCTCTCTTTTTTTTTTGTATTCGGAAGAATATCTCTTCTTCCTCGCACGACATTTTAATAATCGGTATAAATTATTCTGGACTCTACCGAGAACCGTTCCAAAGTAAGCAGTGACACGGGGAATTAAGTCCCTGCGAGCCGACAGTTTCTTCAGTCACGTGTCCGTGTGTTTCCTTTACATATCGCCATCGATCTTCAAGGGCCGGGCTCTTCATCCGGCATTTGAATACGATCTCGCTCGCTGTCCATCGATTCCTGAAGAAGCCGTCTTTCTAACGAACGCCCGTTTTAAGCCCTCTTTTCTTTGGCGCCGGCTATCGTCCCGCGCATCGCGCAGAGCGTGTAAAAAATTTTATTGGCAGTTCGAAGGCGTACGACGTCCAGCCGGCGCGGTGGCGCGCAAGAAACAAGGACGAACGACTCCTAAATCGTCGCGTTCGATGGCTGGAAAGGGGGCCTCCGGATGGATCCACCCGCGCCTGTCAGCCGCGTCATTCACAGAGAATATCGCGTGTCGTGTTTCATTCGATCGTCTCGAATTGTTATTTGTGGTATCGTTGCACGGATGGATTTTTAAACACGTCGAATTCCAGGGCTGGCACCGCTTATAAACACCCGGCTTGCTCGTTCCTGATCGCGAGGAGTACGGCCAAGCACACTGAACGGAGACAGGCGACGACGAAGAGAAGAGACAAGCCTCGGGATTGTCCAAGTTTATTATACCCGTAAGCGAATTATCGATCGAAACGAGTCGACCGATCAGCTTGATCGACTAATGAATTAAATCTACACTGCCACGCGGAAGTATTTGCGCACTTATCGTAGAAAACTTTTACTCAGACGCAAATTTTGACGATTGTATTGGTCAAATTTGAAATCAAACTGAAAATGTAACGTGGAAACTACAGGATATTTATTGGAAATATGTATCCAGAAAAAGATTGGCGCACGGCATTAATTACCACCTTAGGCGTGCAATAAGTGTTACATATCGACTTACTAAAAATATCGTGGATTATTAATATAACTGTAAATTAACTGTTTAGATACTTTTATGATTTCTGAGAAATATATACTTTTATCAACTCGTAATATATACTTTCAGATTGGTTTCAAGCTTTATCAATACATTCACGATAGTCGGGTTTCATAACAACGCTAATGAATTTTCAATATGTTTCGTATAACCCACGTAATATATTCGCAAAAGGCGTCTACAAGTGTTGGAATATTTTCGCGAGTCTGTTTATGCCTGACGATCATGTTACTTGGTGAAATCTGATTATTTTGTGTAAAGTTTAAAATTATGTTTTAAGACGTGGAAGATTAAGTGACTCGTATAAGCTAACATCGCTGTTTGTATGGGTAGATACCTCTGATGGAATATTGGCTTCTACAGTTTCGTAACATTCTCCTTACTTTAGCTACTCTATTTCAAACTTTTCTCTCGCGTGACAATTTTTGTCACATCGAGGACACTGTCTCGCTAGATTCGGAAACACGCAACGGGATCTCGTACGTGGATCGATCGTTCACGTTACACTTAGCCAAGCCTTTTTAATCTCCTTCCGGATCTAATGTTTTCGTCGCGTCTGACTCGAACTGGCAAATTCCCCTTTGAGTTATTCAAATTAGTACATTATCCATCATGCGGATGTCGAAAGAACAATGTCAGGAAACGAAGTCTCGTAGCCTCTGGATTCGAGAACCTGAAAAATTATGCAAGTATAGTGAAAGGCCAGTTCGAAACCAGTCTCTAAACCTTCCTACTCTTTAAAAAAAAATGTCCTAACTAAATCCATCGAACTCGCCTCGCCTTCGTTACTATTGGTTTGTTTTAAAAGTTTGTAGCGAAATCTAGAAAAAATTTGGAGATATTATTATTACTAAATATTTAAATAATACATACATACATCGTATCTTTTTGCAACTTCGCTATTTGTTGCGTAGCTTCATGATAATTTATCCGAAAAAATAATTTCAGAAATGAATCGCAATCGGTTTTGTATATTTGTAGAGTATTCCGTTTCTTGTCATTAGAAAATGTTTTATAAAAATAAGAATATAAATAAGATGACCTCAGCATCGAATAGATGTACTTAGATATAATTAAAATCGATTGACTCACAGATGTTTTTGTAGAATCAATCTTCATCCATCTTCGGCTATTACTTTTTTATTTACACTAATTTTAATTGAAATTAGAGTCTCGCTAGAGTTTGAAGCATACTTTGTGCACTTGACATAATTTCACGGTATACAAATACTTATGAACAGAGAAACAACGTGGCAAGAAATTTTCAATAATTGTTCAATCATTTGTAATAATCACTTCCGTATTATTAAAACTGTCCTCTTGAAAATATCAATTATTACGATACTAAATATACTCTTCGAAAATGTCATAGATTTATCACCTATTTTTAGGAAATTTACATCTTCGAACAACTATAATTAGCGCTAAATGACATGGAAATAAAAGAATGAAGGAAAATGAACTTTCCACGTGTTTCTCGTATGCTCTCCACTTTATATCCATATTTGTGGCATATGGTTAGGTGGAGGATCGCGTTAAAACCTCTGGAAAGGTGGTCGGGCAGAGGCTGTCGATGGGAGGGAGGGTCACCAGAATGAAGGAGGGGGGTCACGAGAGCGAAGAAGGGGGTAGGGGGGCGAATTCATCATCAGTCCAAGTCAGGAATTATAACGGAGCGATTCATCACGAGAGGCCACCGATCCGTCATGCCGATCCACGTGTGCAAGCCGTTTTTGAATATCTCGCGGACGTATATCTGTATATCTCAGTTAACCCACGTAATATCCAGCGATGGTTTTTCAGCGGCGACCTTGGCACGGCAGGCGCGCGTTTTAAAAAACTGTTTCGAACAATGCGCGGAATTTTTGCGCGGCTCGTCGTTCGCGCAAAATGCAAATCCCCCTCGGGTTTCTTGTTATTTATATCTGCCCCGTGATTAATCGACCGCCTCATTAATTATGACAGTCTATTACGTATGCATTGCATCGTGATCGCGGCCGAACCTCGACCACTCGTCTGTAAATTACCCTTTAAGACTCTCTTTGTTGTTATACAACGAAATCCAAAAGAATTCTCTTCCGCGGATCGTTGTCCGCCATATCGAATGAGTTAATAATCAGAGCCAGAAATTTGTCATCTTTAGGGCAAAGAAAACGCACTATGGCTATGGGAAGCAGGTACTCTTATTTTCTAATGAACCGTCTTTTCCTTTTTTTTTTATCAGGTTCAACGATTGATTATGAAAGTTCTGGAAGTACATGTCACTAACGATATCTAAGGTGAAATTCAGTATACGTGGAACAAAGTTCTTTAAGTTTCATTTTGGAAGATAAACTTCAAATGTTTATGCATTCGTGGGAAGATCTGGTAATATTATTTGAAAAATAGACGTAATTCGGGTTTCACGAGAATACGAATTTGCTTGAACGTTCACAGTCTGATCGTCGATTCCAACATAGTTACTATTAAAAAAAAATCTAGAAACTGAAACTTTTAAATTTACTCGATTAGGAATCTGGCGGTTATTTTTTGAGAAAGCTCGAGAATGGTCGATAGATCGATTATTTTTCCGTATCGTGGCAAATAAACGGCAACAGATTAGAGGCCCGGAGCGTTATTACGACGTATAAACTAGCGCAGGGCTCTGTACACCGGCGGTAACATAAATTCGAGCCACTTTTAATTTCAAAGTCATGACTGGAAAAGTGGAGGCCGCGATCGTGCCTGGATCTGATATTTATCGCGGTAGTTCGTCGAATCGCGCTCCGTTTTTCTCGATTAAAATGAACGACAGTGTTTCTCGACGCGACTGCGGCGTACCAGGAAACGGAAGTGACGTCACCCTCGACGAGCTACTCCTCCGTGATCGCGCGCCTCTGTGTGCTCGGTCGTTTCGTTTATTGGAATCGTTTGTTTGTCTTTGACCCCGATGGAATTTTATCGATGCGGTAGACTTTGCTCCCTTCACCGATCGGCCGTACCGTTTTAAAAAGCGATTTCTGTTTTAAAAGAAAATATGTCTCGATCGTGTAATTACTTTCAGAATGATAAACGATGTATACTTGTTTTAGGAATATCCGATAACCGTAACGAACATTTTTTCTACGTAGAATTAATGAATTACGCGTTTTAAGAATGCAGAAACTGTTCCCTATCTTTTTCCTTTATTAATGGTTGGCCGATCGTGCGTTGGTACGAACACGTGCCAGAGAAGGGACCTGTTTAAATTCTCAGATGGACACTGACCGGGGAATCGAATAAGGTTTTCGAATTAACCAGGGCCCATTCAAAGAACGTACGTGCCTTCTATACGACACGGGGAGATAGTACGACGAGAATGCCTTTTCAAAAGTCCTTAAACGCATGACTGTACTTATGATACGTGTAAATGGCCCTTACTTCTATTACGTTGTCAACAACGACAAAGGTATCTCGTTGAACGTAATTTACTACGTCGCTACTCGTCTTCCCACGGAATTGTTCCAAATTCTTCGTATTATCGGCAAAAGGGAGTCGTCGGTCGAAATTACCTCACAACAGAGGCGAAGAAATTAGCATGGATTCAGCCAGTGGGCGAATTTAAATAAATCCATTAAACGTGCAGGCTGCCAACGTCACACGGCGATCATTTTGCTTTTTTTCCGTTTCCCCGATCGGCCGGTGGCCTCTGTATCAGCGGAGCAGCCTCCTTCACCTTCTCTAATTGACCACGATCCGCGATCTTGCACCCCCGTGGCCGATGGCGCGATGGGAGGGGGCCGGTTAGGCAGGGCGGGCGCGATTTTTGAAATTTCAAATCCGGATTTGCGTTGCAGATGCAGAAGCCCCTCGGGGCAATGTCGCGCTCGCGGAGTATAATGTTTTCCTCTCAATTAAGCCTTAATTAAGTTAAAATTAACATCGTGGATTTCTCCCTTCCCCACGCTCCCTTCCAGGGAGCACCCACCTCGAGTCCTCTCCAGCTTTGGGTGGCCTGAACCGCGTACAGCCGCCGCCAAAACACTGGCAGGTTATCGATTACACTTCGCTCGAGCAGCCGATTTCTCTCAAACGAATCAATCTCTTTCTCTCTCTCCCTCTCTCTCTCTCTCTCTCTTTCTTTCTCGAAGAAGAAGAAGAAGAAGAAGAAGAAGATGAAGTAGAAGAAGAAGAGGAATTCATCTATATACTAATCCATCGAATAAAAAGCAAAGTATATATTCATTCCTAATAGGACTAGGAAAAGTATATGAAAATTACGTCGCAAAAATGTTTACGACGAACGAATGGCTAATACCGTTACCAGTTAAAAATCTGAGTAACCGTGACGCCGAAAGTGCAGTCTGATTTCAAGAGGCTACGTGTTTAATCGATCCAGGATTTGCTCGTACCAGGGGGTCCATGTATCACTCCCTTCATTTTCCATTCATCGCATTCAAGCTTACCCACCTTCTCTGGTTAGATATTTCGTCGGAGAAAACGCTTCATCATAAACGGTCGCGATCCTCCTGGCCTGGCGATGATCATCCGTCCGTCTATCTCGCTCTGTTCGAGAGCGGTGGCTCGAAACGGGCTCCGACTTTTGTCCGAGGATGTACGAGTTGGTGGCTAGCACCACCGCGAAGGTGTCCACCACCACCACTGCATACGTGTGGTATGGGTTCTACTGGGAATCGAAAGCCTTCAGATAAACCAGCCTTCATTAGGGCGAGGATGATCAGACAACGCGATGGCCAACGTTGCTGGCTGCCGTTGGTGCTGCTGGTGCTGTTGCTGATGCGCCAAGGGCTTGCACGGCCCGCTCACCACGACACATAGACGTGGATTGACCGTGGACACGTTACCAAAGGAGACGATCCTACGGTCCCCGTGTGTGTCCTGCCTCTGTAGAGAGCTGCCTCCTGTGTTCCTACTCACCGTGGGTCCCTTGTCGACGAAGGATTATGCTAAAAGGACACACGGGGAGCGCTTCCACGTCTCGAATTAGGAAGACTCTTCGCGAGTTTTATCACTACCGGAATTGTGTCCCGGGACCCTTCCCTCGCTGCGTCAACCAGCCTGCTACCGCGTAATCGATGAATAAGAATCGACCTGCGCTGTTTTGCTCTTTTACAACGACCGTACTTACTCGCCACTCTTCTTTCTCTTTTTTTTCCAAGCTTCTACCGCGCACAGACTTTGTATCATACACCATTGCTACCGTCGGAAAATTTTATCGTTTCGTTTAATCGTCGCTGTCAAGCAGAATTTTTCATCGTTGTCTCGACGATTCTACGATTTGCAGGGACTTTAAGATTCCTGAGAAAATATGCAAGGGGGGATAATCGAAGCGTGCGATTTCTCGCGTGAAATCTACGCGAATAAGTACGTAAGACGACGTTCCCGTCATCGGGCCGGCAGTATTCAATCAAAGTGGCTAAAGAACAGGCCGGAACGAACGGTCGGTCACGTGTGGTTGCACGCAACGTGACGCGCAATGGTGCGTGCCTGGAAGCCCGGAGGAGCATGGAAACAGGGTTGGGACAAGCAATTTTCCGGAACGCCTCGGTTCCAGCCAGCGATAGATTTCCAGAACGATTAGACTGCGCTGGTCTTCGTTTCAATTTCCTCCTTTTATCGGTGACCGTGTGGGACCACTGCCTGCCGTACTTACTCAAACCTCTCGAGTCACCGTTCGATTTTTATTCGATTCGCGAGCCAGCTCGTAATTCTATTGTTTTCACGGACTATTAAGTAGTCGGGTAATGGGCCACTTCCGGTTAAACGAGGATGCTCGTGAGCACCGACAAGCTGAAACTCTTCGAATGCAGGAAAGGGCGCGGCCGCAGCCTAATTCCTTGAAAGATTAAGGAGAGGCATGGCCTGGCTCTCGACTTCTTCGACCTCCATTTCAACCGGCGACCTCCTCGTCCACCTTTTACCCTCTCGTCCCGTCTACCCTTTTGCGAGCCGACTATAACGCTCGTTATCCACGAACGAGTGGCTATTTCGCTTCCTTTCTCACGTCGTTTGTCCTCCCTCGCGATTCGACCCGGGCTAGATGATTTACGATCAATACTCGCGCGATCTCGCGCCGCTCCGCTCCCTGATAGACCTCCTTTTCCAACCGGCAGACAATCTTCCATACAAGATCAAGGTTTCTACTATTTCACCGACCTATTCGTTCTTCAGGATCGCTTAAAACATCAGCGTTCTCTATCAATTTTGTATGATAAAAATGCCGCAAGCGTTTTTAATATTTTCGCGAACCGTCCATTCGAGTTTACGACTTTGTTCGATCGATTTTCGAGGAGATTAATAGCTGTCACAAAGAATCGTCCATCTTTAGAAGTGAAATTATTCCGTGAAGTCATCGATAGTTTGACCGTTCTCCGTTTGTAAGTGTTCGGATATTTAATTGCGGTATTCGAGGGAAATATCCTTGGAACGAAGACGAGTAAACTATCGTTAGCATGTTCCTATATTTATGGCTTCATCATCGTATTCTTCGCAAATATCACCGACTTGTACCTACGGTGTTACTTTATAGAAACTTGTATAATCTTTTTGATCGCGGACATTTTCTCCTTTTCATTAATATACAAACTCAGAATATTGTAGTTATATAATATTGTTCTATTATTTATCGTTGAAGAAAGACAACTGTAGTTATTACGTACAACTTCTATTTATTCGTCATAATTTATTTAGTTTGGTAGCTACGAAAAATTGTGTAGGATTGAAATTTACAAAGATCCAAGTTATTTATAGGAATTGCGAGAGAACTTTTTGTTCCCTCGGAGTTTGATTTGGCAGTTAGCGAAATCGCGGTGTTTTTTTTTCCTTTTAAGGTTTGAAGGAAGAATGAGAATAGCCTGTTCATGATAATCATGAATGAAAAAACGTTTTTCCATTTCGCGTTTACCAAAGGAATATTGGTAGAATGCAGCGACACACGTTAGCGCGTGTCGACGCCAAAGTCGTGAGTAGAATGTCCACGACTGATTAATTTCCAGCGTTTAACCTACATGCGAGTAGTCTGGGAAGGTGCCTGTCAGACCGCGCGTATCATATCTACTCAAAACTTCTATACTGCCACGTAGGATTGCGTGACATCGATCGGTACTCGATCAACGACTAAATTAATGACCTATAAACACCTATGAAACAGTGTCTGTATGTGTTTCGTTCAAATTATATTCCAAATCTTACTACTACTAATCTGCGACTTGTACTCGATGTACTTGTATTTGCGCTCGGGGAATATTTCAGGCTTGAAAATTCGTTAGAGGTTCTCCCTCTAGTTTTAAAATAATAGTCAAAACGTTATCCAGTGTATAATTTTCTGTATGCGTATGATTCGATCAAAGTTGTATTCCAAATTTTGCCAGTTAAGATATCAATTGTTCGTTTATATTTTAATGTATCAGATAATCGTGCACCAAAGTGTTTTACGCTTGAGAAGTAACTAGAAATTTCCTTAATTTCCTTTCTCTAGATCTTAGGTAGTCGTGAAAACTCGTAGACTTCCCATCTGGAACATCTTTGATTCGTCTTACATTCGTGTTCCAAACTATCCTGCATTTGAAGGATAACTAAAAGTGTAGTAGTGTAATAGTAGAACAAATGTATAGAGTTGTCGTCTAGAATACGTTTGGTGTTATAATATTTTAACGTTTTTCTTCGACGTTCTTTACGTATTCCAAGAAATCTAATTGCAAAAGATTTCGCGTAACGCGAGTCTCGAAAGGGCCGATCCTCGGTTGTACAGGGATGAAATAATCGAGTCAGGGAGGAAGAAGTAGCGGAGAAAGACGAAGGAGAGGTGGAGGAGGATAAGAAAAGGAAGAAGAAGAGCGTCATCGACGGTAGGAGAACGTTGTCTCCGGATCGGAACGCGCGCGTATCGAGTCGTCTACGTAAAAGTGCAGCTATAGTCTTTGGGTAGAGCGAGCTTTGGAAGAGAGAAGGAGTTTGCTTACTCGGTTTCACGGAGTAAAAGAGAGGAGGAGAGAGCTAGAGAGGGAGAGAGCGTCCTCCGGAGGCCCTCGAGGTTGGTCGGAGGTGGCTCCGCCTCGTGTCCGCCTCCAGAACCCGATTGGATGGCAAATTCTCCCGCCTCGAGGCTCATTTGTTTATTAATGTTGTAATCACCCGCGTGATCCTCTTTTGTCCCGTTCCCTCCGTCTCTTCCACACGGCTCTTGTCCCGCGGAATGCGACCAGTTTCGACTCGCTTCTTGCAGCCTCTCCTCGTCCTTCGGCTCTCCCTCTGCTCTCTCGCTACTCTTTCCTCCTTTCTTCCTTTCCTCCTTCTCTTGTTCCATCTCCTTCTCACGCTCCGCTTCCTCTATTCCCTCTCTCCACCCCTCAAACGCGAGCAAACACACCATCTCTCCCTCCGAAGCCCTCGTTCTCTTTCTCTGCGTTATCGCTCACGGTCTCGCTCATTTTCTTCTTCTCATCCTCCCTCCCTTCTCGACCTCCTCCTCCACCAGCGTCACCTCCTCCACCCTTTCGCTGGTCACTCTGTTCAAGGGGGACCAGAGAGAACTTCGTTTCTTCTTCTCATCGCATCGTCGTCGTCATCGTCGTCGCCGTCGTCGTCGTCGTCGTCGCCGCGTCGTTCCCTTCGTTCGCTTTTCTGCGTCCTTTTCTTCAGCCGCGGGTGGTTCCTTTTCCACCCGAGTTCGCGCCACCGCTCTCTCCCTTTCTCTCTCACTCTCCTCGCTCCTATTTCGTTCTCCTTCTTCTACGGATTCTCCTTTAGCTTCTCTAGACGCTTCTCCTCTCGTCTTCGTTCCTCCTTCATTCGGTTTGCTCGTTTCGCCCGCTGTCGATCGCGGTTCGAATGCGCTCTTCGAATTTAAACGCGTCTCGGTGTCTCGTATCGCTTGGCAAATGAACGAATAGCGTGGCCGCCGCTTTATTGCACGCCGCAATCATTTTCCGAACTTTCGTTAGATAGCTTTCCCGATCGCAAGTCTTGGACCACGGGTTCGGTGTCTGCCAGCGGAGCGTTTCGCTGCTTTTTGTCAAATACCATCGGCGAGGATTTCCAGCGCGAGATTATCGTGACGGCCTGTTTATTTGGCCTGTCTTCGACAGCGTGACGGCGACAGGAAACGCTCCGACGACGGGAATCGACGTTGAGGGACGTTTACTCAGCCAGTCTGACGTTCCGTATGAAATCCAAGATGCCGGGCTAACGCCGGGACGCGACGTGAAACAACAAGCTCCGATGAAAGCACCTAAATAGTCGTTCCAGAACGGGGGAAACTGTATTCGTCTGGGCAAATCTTATTTTTGGACGATGTTCGATAAATTGTGAAAGCACGGATAGAAACTATCCTTTGTTTCGTCGTTTGCGTGCTATGATCGGCTACGTATAATTGCGTTCGAGGTTTTGAAACACCGGGTTTCTCTTCTTTTGTCTCACAAAACGTAATTACGTAGGCAGTGCTATTGTCTCGCTGTGACTTCTTCTACGAGTCTTCTACAATGTTGTAGAGCCAACTGTTTGCCCTGTCAACGTTTATTATACTTACATAATTTTTGTATAGTCACATTGTTTGTTATTCGTTGAAATACACCGATAAAAATATCAACGATGAAACGATGATTTGTTAAAACCTAAGAATATACATGACACGATTCAATTATATCGAATTATATATTCGTGAGACATTGTACTCACAATGTTACTAGTGGCCAATGTGAGCAGCATCGGGGAATTGCTAATGGACAGTCTTTTAATGACAGTTTAACCGACTCCCGTGACGATCCCTTTCGATTCCGTTCAATTAACCGATCGGAGAATAATCGACGACCATGAAATCGGATTTCACGTGAGGCCGGCCTACGTGAGGGAATTCTAAGAGGATCGAAATGATTGCGTTAAGTGTTTTCATGCACGTGCACGCGGCCATTCGATCCCAAAGAGATCTAGCCGGTGAAATGGATTGATTAACGCGAATCTTTCACGGAAAAACTATAAATTACGTGGCAAATACAGGCTCAAAGATCGCTTCATAGACGAAGACGTTTTTACTTCCTTTCAATACCAAATAGCCTTCTTCTTGCTCCTATCCTTGGTTTACTCGAGTCTCTCTCTTGCTTTTGATATCCTTTATCGTTCAGACTAAATCTATATTGTCCACTAATTATCATTATACGATAATCAGTTTGACTGTGATATACAATAACAAGCTTGATCGTTGTGCGGAAAATTCGAGATTGAATTCTACGATGCTGGAGCTTATTTTAATTGATTAGCCCCTTCACTGTTAAACGCGTACGTGACATGTATACATCGAAAAATATAAACCGTTACAGTATACAGTAATTGCGATGACACACGAAGGACAGTGTATTTCCTGTTTTAAAATCCAGCACACAAGCAGCAGCGTACAATAATCGATACGCAAATAACTGTAGCAAAAATCTGTTTACACGATCTTTTCGCCAGACAAATGGTTTATACGATTCACATTCAGATAAGTAGATTCAAGCGACAGAAGTTTATTCGGTCAAGCATTGTCTAAAATTTCGATCAAGCGAATGGAGTTCGTACAAAGGGAATTCTACCGAACACACGTGCGCTATCGATTATCTTTATTTTAATCTATAGCAAAGGTCTCGGTTCGTCTAGCCCGCGTCTATCGTTCGTCCATTCCATGAAGCAAACGTTACTCCGAATTATATTTTGCGAATTCTACGACCAAGATGGCGTGATCTGATGGTAACGCGAGCAGCTGACAAAGCCACGCGAAACTCGTACTTTCGCCATCCATGAATTACCCCAATCATATTCGTTCATTAGAGAAATAAGAAGCAGCGTGGTCTTCCTACCCTGTTGTTGTTGTTCCGCCATCCGGCGAGAAAAACAAGCGAAGGAGATAGAAAGAGAAAGAGAGAGAGAGAGAGAGAGAGAGGAAAGGAGGGCCCGGCTCGCGGTGGAGGTTTCCTTCTTTCCGCGTGTGGACGTGTTCCAAATGTAGAATTCCTCGCGCGGAGGGCGTGGCGCGCCGGTACGCTTCGTTGTTATTCCGAAATGACGAATCATAATGTATAATGCCCGAGCCTTTTTCCTTCGCGGCGGTGTTGGTGCACGTAGGTGCACCTGTCCGTGAAAGCACCTTTGGTAGTAAAGTGATATGCCGCCTCCTCCCCTCAACCCCGATCTTCTCCCCGTGGTACTATTTCTATCCTCGTCGAACAGGCGACCCAAGCCGCGTTTCGTTACCTCCTTGTCTCGTTTCCTTCGTTGCCCTCCCTTCCTTCCTTCTTTTCTGCAGCTCTGTTGGTTGGCCCCTGTAACGGGGCCCACAAGCTGGCTGCTAGTACTTACACAGCTTATTCAAATGAAGCCAGGATTGCTCGATGTATCTCGGGACTAACTGGATTCTCAAAATTAAAAAAGGAGAGTAGGGGGCTGGTGTGTGCGCGCGTGCGCTCGCGCGCCAGCTCGTGGAACGAGCCCGCCGAAACGAAGAAGCGATTCGAGGAACGCTTTTGCTTCTTTTCTTTCACCGGCAGCTATATGCTTCTCCGATCCTTTCTCACTCTCGTACCCTATCTTCGTACTTGTTCCTCGTCCTCTCTTATTGCGTTTGTTGCGTCCTGCTCGCCACGTTTCTTTGTCTTCGTCTTATAGTCTTATCGTTCCGTTTCTCTTAACGTTCGCCTCGTCATCGTGCCCTTCGCCCGTTTAGCAATCGTTCTTTCTTCGCGCTCGACGACGATTCAAGGAGTGGCGCTGCGACAAACCGAAGATTACAAGTCCTTTACCGGGTGTTGCACCGAAGGCGGAGGTGCGACCAAGTGCATGGAACGGATGACTTAGAGAAACAGTCGAAAATCTTTGTTGCAACCTTCTCGTTCCTCCTTTTTTAACGAGCTTGCTGCTTCTCGTAATTGATAGATAACCGATTGCTTAGCGGAACTGCGTTTAGCAGTAAACGTAACACTTTGTATTGTACGCAGGCAACGTTACCCATCGATCAAACGATAAACCTATTTATCTTCGGTAAAATGGATCTCAGATTGTGCGTCCTTTACGAAGTAACAAATGCGCGTGCGTATTTGTTTTCGGTAAAACATGTCTCCGATCTTAATGCGCTGTGTGCTTTTTACAAAATCGTCAGAAAAGAGTGTCCTACAGGAACCTATTTTCCTCTGGAAGATTAGAACGAATTTCGTTTGTGAAACAGTAAGATTCTTCCGAGGACAAGTCTCTCGTCGATTCGCGTTGTACGAAGTATCGATCCTTTCTTCTAACTTCGAATTCTCACGTTTCGTCAATTAATCACGGATTAAGTTGCTTTTATTCGCAGATAAAAGGTTCAGTGTAAGGATCGGTTCGCTCTATTCTCAAAAAGCCTCGCGTGTCTCTTCTTTCGCACTTATCTTCACCCACGTTCGAAGCTAAAACTCAGAAACGAACGAAATCCTCGCTTGAATCGTTCTAATCCTTCATCCGCGTCTCCCACGTCACAGTAGTCATCAAAATTTCATCGATCCACGATCAATCCTCGCCGTGAAAGCGGACAGAAAGTTCCGCGAACGTTTCAGGCTCAGGTAACGCTTATTTATCTGCGGTTCGGCGGCGAGTTTTCGACGCTGGTCGCCATTGTGTCCTAGGGGCACGCAGCTCCTATTCATCAGTAAGAAATTGCGTAACCGCAAAGCGGAGCAGGAGGCTCCTGTCGTCACATTAAGGACGCATTTAGCGAGTTTTCGGCCCCTAGAAAGGGTCGTGCGTGGAAATCTTATACGTTCTGGCCTCTGGTCCGAACAAAAAAAAGGAAAGTAGGGAGCCGGCTACCTTCCGTCCTTCTACGAGCCGAAGATCCGTCCGTTGCGAATTTCACGATCGTCGTCAACACTTGGTGACGCTGGAAATCGGTTCGGGAATCGATCAGGCCGATCGTTTTGTCCCTCCCTGGCACGCCTTCCTTCCTACGTTCTTTAAAAATCCATTCGACGACGTTGTATCGCGTGACTCGTCGCGTCTGCTCAGCTGCTCCCATTGGAAAACGTGTTTGGCCAGCGGATTTCGACTTTGATCGCGGCCCACAAGATCTCGGAGATTCGTAAATGCTAGTCTAGTCTGTTTACTATTAACGTCTTTTCTTTCGCTGCGCCTCGACTTTCAAACTATTCGAAGTTCTTCGAGATTACGGAGATTCATTGGGAACCAGTTCGAAGAGTCTCAGATCCCATCGCTGGCTTTAAATCTAAGATTCGTAGTTCTTCGAGACTATGAAGACTCGTTTGGCGTCGTATGAAAGCGTCTCGGATCCCGTCATTAGCGCTGCTTCGGCGTACAACATTTTTCAGCACTGTGCAGATTCGTTTCGACTCGCTTGGGAATATTTCAGGTTCCGATGTTAGCGCCGAATTTAGAAAGCTAGTCTGGCTAAAACGAGCGATCCGCCGGCGATGAGGTAACGATCCGAATGACTCGTGGATTCGCGAAACCGATCGTAATTTAAATTCGAAAGTCTCTTCGTCCGCTCCCGGAACTCCTGCATGGTAAATGACATTTCGTATCGATCACCGTGCTCGATATATACAGGGTGAGGCCACGGGGACCAGGTGCCACCGATCACTCACCGAAACCTTCGTCGTACGAGTTAATTTGTTCCTTTTATCAGATAAAAGCTTCGATTCCTGTCATTATAAAAAAAAAAAAAACCAGGAAATTCGTGGTCAGCTTGCTACTATAAGATAGACGTTACTTATACAAGATTAATTCGAGTGTTTCACCCTGTATACGTATCTGGGTGATCGAGACGAGATGAAACAGGCCTCGATAGCGCACGCACGATGGGAACGCGGAGAGTTTCGATGATTGAGCAACTGGTGGGATCGAATAAATCATCCGAGGCTAGCGCAATCGCGAGCTATGCCTTCGCTGGCTTCCAGAATTCTAACGAAAGTCGTGTGAAAAATTTGGTAGTTGGAAATCGATCATCCATATGCACCAAAATGGAGAAATTTTGAACTAGAATTATAATATTCTGGAAAGGATAATTCAGGATATTGATAAAATTAATTTCAACGTTAAGAAAGTTCATCACCTGTAAAATATATATATCACGAAGGAAATTGGTACGAAGAGATAAAGAGAAGCGAAATACTGCAAACATCGAAAGAAAGATCGTGCACTTTCCGCAGCTTCGTGTTCTTTTTCTTCTCTTTACCCTTTCCTGTATCTTCCATCGCGAAAATCATTTACATATCGCTAAGCTTCTTATTTTCCACCATTATCTGTGAAGATTCCAAAAATTACCTGACTCGACCGAAAGCACTGTCTATTCTAACAGAAATACTATGGAAATTCCACGTATTTTTGTTGATGTGTTAGTCACGATAATTAACTAAATCATATAAAATAATGTACCTACGTAAAAAATCTACTAGTCACAAATGCAAGATGAAAATGGCTAAAACCACCTCTAACGTATCTAAAAATCCTCTCACGCCTTAATCATCCCTTCACAGCCATTCATCAACGAAACATCCGGCGTGAAACGATAACGCCGCGGGTCACGATTAATTTCCCAAAGATCGCTTCTTCTTTCGCTGGATGTGTTTGCTGGTGGTTGCAGTGGCTGTGTATCCGGTCCGCGGCCTGCAGACGCAACAGTTTCTGCTGGTGGGGCACGTTTTACGGAGAAACGAGTAAGCATAATATTGATATAGCCGGTGCGCGAGGCGACGTTGATATCGTTCGAGCGATACCACCATGGTCGCTGTCCGGCCAACCCGTAGGGTTCCATTCGTCCTGACGGCGCTCTCGTCCATGCGATCCCTGGAAACTCACCGGGGGCTTCCCTTCGCCCTTTGCCGCGCTCGTCTCGCATCGCCAGCAAGCTGGAGCCCCTTTTCTGTCGGACCCCGAAGGCCCAGATAACGCGAGCATGTGGCGTGGGCGAGCAACCGTACGCTCCGATGCGGTTCGGATTTCTGCAATTGCACGCTCACCTTCTTCTACGTTTCGCCTTCGGTATTTTTCTCCCAGAGTATTCTTCTTCGTTCCTGATCCTCTTCGTCGCCGCGTCCTTCCACGCACGCTCGCTGTGTGAGTCAGGATAGATGGAAACCTCGTCACTTTGATCATCATTGGAAATAGTAGATTGAAATTTGGTTGCATCGATATGATTCTAAAAAGTGATTCGATATTTTGCCACTTTGGTGATCGTTGGGTGTTGAAATTTCAGATGTTGGAAAGTTTCGGTTGTTTGGGTTAAACGTTGAATTTTTAAGTAGAATAGGTTTCGTGTAATTTCGTGGAATATTACGTAGCTGAAAAGGAGCATAATTTGATGATTTATTAATGATTGGATGAAGTTTGAGTAGAGGGGTATCGAAAAGCATCAGTTGTCTAGGTTAAACGTTAGGTTTTTAAGTAGAAGGTGTTAGCGTTCTAGATTAGAACAGTATATTTAATAGTACATAGTATATAGAAAATCTTCTCACCTTGATGATCATCGAACGTTGAAATATAAGGTACTAAAAGGTACTTGCCAATTGTTCCATTCAAGTAGAATAGATCGTCTTTTTTCAATTTTTTGGCGGTTAATTTCAAAACGCATTATTAGAAAAGATTCGCAATTTAACATTTTGTTGCTTCAACGATCGATGGATGTCGAAGTTCGAGATGCTCGAAGGTATTTATTGCAGAAACTTTTAAGTAGAATAGGTTACAGCGTTAATTCCAAGGAGCATTACGTACTAAAAGAGGCACGCGATAATCTTGTGGCTAGGTATAATGAAACGGTCGAGCCGACAAAAGCACCTGGCCGCAACAATATCCGCGTTGGTAGCTTCTGCGGCTGCACCAGGTGGGACTGGCAGGTCACTCGACGGGTCAGTTTCTAAGGGACACGGATTGCTTCACCTGTCTGAGTGACCAGGGCCTTGTCGATTGTCAGGACACTGCGATAAGTCGACGGGTAATCATCTTTGATTCCATAGCCGATTCTCTAGTCTTTTTGGTAATTAAAATTAAACGTTTCGAAGGTAGAATTACCTGTATCGTCATACAAATGTTCTACAGTCGCTGTCGATCATTTTAGTACACGCAGATTGCAGGATATTTCGTCAGAAGGCGACCTATCGTCGAACGCGAGAAACGCATTGTTCGATTCAAAATTCTCTTTTTTCTGAAATGGTTCTCACTCGGTCAATAAAAAGTACAGTGGATTAAATCGACTTCTCAGGTGCTCGTACAACATCGACAAGTTCTGCCGGTAGTTTTCCTGGAGAGTGTCCGAGCGATTGAAAAATCTCGCACCTCTCAGACGCAGAATCCGACCTGTTAATAACCCAGACGGATCATAAGTCAGCCGGGTGTCTACCTGCGGCGCGACATTTCACGCGGCCTGTTCTCGGGCAGGTACAATGCAGGAGGCGGTTGCCCACACAGGGCCCCAGCTTACACATCCGCCGAGCGATGTAAACTCGCTCGGTCAGTATAAAGTCCTCCGGTACTGTTCGCGATGGCGACAAGGCCAACGCTCGTATTTCAATTCGCCGTGAGTCGAATTCGAGTCACGGCTCCCTATCTATGGCGCTCGATAACGGAATTCTTTCGCCATTATCGCTCAATCTGTCCGCTTCGATGTGACACGCCGAAAGAGAGACAGAGAGAAAGAGGTTCCGGTCCCGGTGTTCCGGTATCGGAATCGATAACCTCCGCAATCGTTGGAAATTTCGTGAATTACTGGCCCATTGTTTAAATCTCCTATTGGGAACTTTTGGAACGTTCGTATAAGTTGTTACAGCGAATGAGTTTCGAGATAACATAAATCAAGTTAGATACTTGTTACCGGTGAAAGAAATGCAATGTTCCTTTGAGACATGTATATCTATCTAGAAGTATTAATCACGTGTACCAGGATATAGGAAGCCGAGCCGATGGTTAGGCAAAAGTAAATCTATTTCTATTTTGGAAATTCAAAACCATGCAGGCTAGTCATTTGGTTTACTGTCCTCTAAAAAAAGAAAAAAAAGAAAGAAAAGGGATTAAGAAATAAGCGAATATAATACAAATAAGCGAATAAAAGAAATTTCAAACAAATTGCATCTTGGAAAAATTTATATTCGATTTTCCATCGTAACATGTTGACGAAGTTTCAAAATGTTTTATGTAATCCACATTGTTAAAGGTTTCCTATAACTATACGAACACTTATTGACTAAACCTACGCGTAATCGAGAGAATGTTACTCCATATGAATAAATAAACTCTGCACGAACTATGTACATTTTTAAGATGCGCAAACACATGCGGTGACAATGGAACGGAAGAAAGTGGAGCACGTGTGTACCAACGGGCCACAATTCATTTCTCAAAGCGATGCAAAGCGGATGCTACTTAGCATGCCCGTCCCACGGAAGCGGTTCATTGATCATCGAACAACCTCCGTGCTTCTATTTAAGCCGAGCTGCTTTCGTTGGCAAAAGTTACCCTGCGCCATCGTAATCGGCACATGCGCCAATTGGCAGCTGCCATTTTCGTAATGAATCGGCAACCCGAGATGTCCTTCGCTGATTTATCGGCTGATTAGCATAGGATGCTGGGTTCGCGTGGGGTTCCATCGGGTACACGCATCCACGCGTATACGCATCCTTTGAATTCGACGCCTCGATTTGATAACGGAAATGTGCTAAGCATTTCGAAAAATGGCTGATTCTTCGTGAGAAAATTGTTGCAAAGAGAATGCTTATTTCTCCGGTGATGAATTTCTTCGTAGCAAACGTTGACACTTCAATTGATTTGATACTTTCTCACGAGGATGTAACGTGACACGTTGACAACGATCAGAAAAATTTGGAGATGAGGAATTAGCAACGGTTTATAGTTAATGTCCAGAGTTGCGTAATATTCCATTTGCTATTTCGCTTTCACAAATATACCTTATCAAAGTCTGTCTCGAATTTAAAAAATTGAAGTATTCATAACGCTGTGATGAACTATTGCCAAGTCCTTAAATGAAAGCTCTGTCAAAATTGAAGGAATATTCGTCTTACGACTCGAAAAGTTTCCTAAAAGTTTGAATAATTTAAGACCGATCCGAAAGCGAGATTCGTGATATTCCGATTTTATCTGAAGAAATTATTCTATTATTCGCCACTTTATTCGTGCACGATTCTCTCGTCTCACTTTTCGTAGGATTGAAACAAATGTTCCTGTCTTTCGGTCTTCCATTACATCGACTCGTTTCGAGTAAAATTCACTTATCGCGGATAAACGTACGTCCGGCATGATTCGATTAACGCGGAACCGTGGCTCGCAGCGACGACGTCAGACATCGGCGATCGATTTATCTCGCGAGGTGCGAACGCCGCAGCCGTGTTCCCGTTAAGCAACAATTTATCAACCGACCACGGCGTTAATGTATTCGTAAAAAGGCGCGCAGCTGCTGCCGATGGCAGCGTGTCGCACAATGAAGCAACATCGCGCAGGGGTAGATTCGTGCGAGACGATTTTTCTCGTGCTATATAACAAAAAGGCAAAACCTAGAAAACGTAGGATGAGAGACAGACAAGGACAGAGGCGAGAACGAAAAAAAGGGAAAAAGGAAAAAGAAAGAAAGGAGACAAAAGGTGAAGCGCAACGAGATGGGGTGGCGCGGGGTTTTCAATCGACAATCAATGAAGCGCGTTCGCGGGATTAAAGGTCCAATGAAGAGAGATAGATCTAGATTCGCGGTACTGGCTGAGCCAATCGGATCTGGTTCAAGGAACCCCGGGGACCGCGGCTGTATTTGCAATGCAAAGCAGGCGACCGTGCGTCGTAGCTACCGACGAACGAGGACCCCGCACACGCCATACGTCCTCTTCCTTCGAAAGGCCTGCTTCTCTTTGTCGCTCCACGACACATGGCTACGTTCGATTATTTAGATATGCAGATGATCCCGCGGAAAGACCGACCGGTACACGGAATATACTGGGATCCCCGACATCGACAGAGACGGAGAAAAGTGGGAAATTGCTGTCCTCCTCAATTTTAAATCGTTATATATATGTGTGTTTCTGTGTGTTTGTATATAGATATATTTGTTGGAGAAATGTTTCTTTAAATTGTCTATATATATTCGAAAATGTAGGTTGCGAAATCGTGAGATCAACGAAGCCATTGAGAGAATTTTGTAGAATTTTGATCCAGTATACGGATGCAGGCGATGGGAAATAGAAAAATTTCTTTCCTTTCGAATAATACATTTTCTGAATAGTTTCTTAGAATGGATAGATTTCTTGGATCTCTTACAGATGCTTGAGAAATATAATTGCGATGCTGTGAGGTGGACGAAGTGATCGATACGTTTAGGCTAGGTGAATCTGGTAAACAGATTTATCCAGCTCGTAATAAAATTGTTCTCGCGAACCAGCCTCGACATCGTCGAATTTTTCCCTAATCTCTGATGATCACAGATATTCATTATGTATATGATATATCGAGTATATTTCTTAGCAATCTTCACAGTATTTTCATATCTGAGTTCAATTTACGAAATGAGAGAGAAAATGTCTGTGTGTAACTAACGCGAACCGAATAAGAAGGGGTTGCTACCCCCTCTTCACGAGGACAACCCACTTCCAACGGAGGGATCCCATTGTTGGCCAGGAATTTGCATGTCGTCGCACTTTCCGACGCGTGTTCATGGAAGGGCTTGTTCCTGGCGAGGAGTACGGGCGTAAAGTTATCCCCACCAGGCGAAGGGATGCTCATTTTTCGGGCATATGCGCGCGTACTTTGGTCTCGATCGTCGTATCACCGGGGTTCCATCGGCGGGTGTCATCGACACCGACCTCTACCCTACGTGGACGACTTCAGGAGCGATTTTCTTGGTGATTTATCGTCCTTGGCTCCGTAGCTCGTTTACATATCGTTTCGAGCCGCTCCTTCTCCCTCCCGGTGACACGCGTGTCAGCCAGCGATTTGCAGTTTCGCAACGTTGTCCCCTTTCCTCGCGGACAGTCGATCCTTCGTTGCAGTTTAGCGTCCAGAAAATTATAAGCTTACTTCCATAGTTAATATACTTTGGGTGTTTACCTCAAGTTATTTTTGGCGGTATTTAATAATTTTTTTGGCTTTGAAAATGTTCTAAATTGTACTGGTTCGGCCGAAATCATTGGCTAACTCGTTCGTTGTAGTTTATTATATTTGTTTCGACGTATGAAAAATAGGAGATTCTCTTAGACCTAAGTTTGGCAATATAGAAACAGTTTTTGAATGAAAATGATCTATTACCTACTGTTACAAAATTGTAAATAATAAAGATTTCTTTCTGATTCGAGGTAAAACAGAGACGGTTATCAATTGTTAGATGAAGAATTTTCAATTAACAGCCGGAAGATTTGCTCGAGTGTATAATAGGAATAAAGCTAACGTCATAGTCGGCGCTCTTTACCCGCGTTGACAATTAAAACGCATTTATTGCCGGCAATTTGCTAATCATCGGGTAAAGTAAATGCTGGGCAATATCGTGGACGAGATACCGCTATAATTACATAAACGAGAAAGAGAGGCGAAGCAGCGCGCACACGGCTTTATCATCTTCTTTTTTCACTTTTGTTCGTTCTTCAAGCTCGGCCGATATTCTTCTCGTTTTTTCCTTCCCTTTCCGCCGGATTCGTCTTCACCCAGCGTGTCGACTGTCTCGATTATCGATCGACCACCTTGACGACGGCTTGGGAATTAATTGGGACGACCTCGTTAGCGGCGGATATCGACGACCATCGAGAAAGAGATCCCGAGGGTTTTCGTTTGCACCCGTAAAAAAATCTTGCTCTTTTATTTGGCCAGGTAGGGAGCCGCGCCAGCGCTCAGCGCAGCTGCTCGAATCGACTTTATTGAAAAAACCATGGCCGGATATTTTTTTCCTTCGTCGTTAAGAACGTTGGAATATTTCCTGTCCGATTACCAGAAAGTGTGACTTTTAGAAGTCGAATCGATTAGATGAATAATCTAGATAAAGAAGGTTCGAAAATTATCCTTGAACGCCGCAGACTGCATTAATTCTGACTCATATTTATTTCCAGATTATTACGCTATTATCTTCTTATTATTATTCTATTATTCGAAATTTCTAATTTATCCCCTTTCGGAATGCCTCAGTTAGATTCTACAAAGAAATTGTACTCTTTATATGCAACAGGATTTACATAAAATTGGCTATCTTTTTATTTCGTTACGTAAAAATGTAGAACAAAATGTTGTACAAATTTTAATGCAACGATGTTTCTCGGAGATGGTGTTAAAAATGCTCTATCTCTATGATAGAAGTGCATCTAACGTTTGAGACGATATATTTATGATTCATCGGCATAATGATGCAGCTTCTACCAGACGACAAAACTCGAGCGAATCGTATCTTGTCAGAAAGAGCCTGAATAATCTTCGTCTGAATAAAATTCAGGGAAATCGATCGAGTCGTGAGGCAAGAAGAACTGAGATATCAAAAGCCCGGTCGGACTGCATCGCCTGTATAATTACGATTCGCTGATTCGTGTTAGCGAATCGTATCCTCGGGTGGCGGGCGC
>NT_176446.1:1712206-1718935 GCF_000188095.3 Bombus impatiens
GCGCGCGCGCGCGCGCGCTTGCACTGGCAAAAACGTGGCGCGTTGAAACGAAGGAAGAAAGGGAACGGGTGGCCGGGAGAATAGAGTTGTAAAGCGAACGACGAGAGCTGCCAGTTTTTCCGAACGTGTTTCCTCCGTGGACTCGTGCAGCAGCTCGTGTAGATCGCTCCGATGCACGCACACCAACGGATGCACGTTCCTCCGTACGACACGGTAGACGTTGGTGGTTTTATCGCGCTATAAAACAATCGTAGGGTGTCTCGTAATGATCGCGGAAACTTTTATAGACAGGGCGAAGGCCTTCGGAGGCCTGTGCGTTTTGTAAATCTAAGTACCCACGGTGATTTTAATGAAACGTCCGCTTTAAACGAATAAACGACAATAAGAAGCGTTCGAAGTAACAGATTTAAATCTCGGAAGCGCAATCAGTAGGAGCGTACCGGATACTCGGAACGTTCAAATTAAACCCACCCTTTCGATGATTACGCTGCACCTTCACTCGACGAATCGCAATTTATCACTGTGAAAACCTGGAAGATCGATACCGTGGCTTCCGTCGCTCGCAGCAGCTGAAGAACGCTTTCTAAATCATCTTCGTACTCCGGCCAATAATTTATAAAAGTCTATCAAGTTTTTCCCGATGTCTATCTGCTCTTTGTAGCTGAAACGGCCTCGTGGGAATAAAGTCGGATAAGGAGGGGGAATAGAGTCGTAGAGCTGCCAGTTTTTCCTCGGGTCGTGCTTCTAGCGGCTGATCCTCGCGTGGACACAGCCTATCTTTTCTTCATCTTCCACCGTCCTCTCTCTCTCTCACTCTCTCTCTTTCTCTCTTCCTTTCTTTCTGGCATGCTTCTCTCCACGAGACGCGTACGTGTGCGTGTCCACGAAGGGAGGAGACACGCGTGCACACGGCCGACTTGGAAGCGCGAACGCGAGGGGGACACGCGCTAACCTGGAACGTCCCGTGCATACGAGATCGTCGAACGTTTTCACGAACACGTCCTCGCCTTCTGTACACGTAATAACCGCGAGATATCGAGAAAGATCTTGTCATCGCACCTTCCCGAACGCTTGTCCGTGTGTCAGCCGATGAAGATGATTTGTCAATCTCCTGACCCTTCGCGAAAATGACGATGTGATTAAGTGGGATACGCGGAGCTATCTTTGCGTTGTAAAACCAGATTTTTTTATGGATTCAGTAGAGGTGCTGTCTTAAGAAATGTCTGTTTCGTTAGCGAGTTCTGGACGATGAAAATGGACTATCCAATTTCGTTTAAAGTATGTACACGATAAACGTGGATGTATGTGCACGAATTGATTTACCGCATTCAGTGATCACAATATCATTTGTAAACTGCGGATCTCCATGCATTCATAGGAAATTTGAAAGCGCAGAATTGCATAGATCGCACATAATATGAAAGGATATATGAAATAACCAAATTGTATGCTGTCTACAATACCCGATCGTAAAACAATTTTCTATCGAGATTCTACTGTTTTAATTACAAAACTCCGCGATCTAATCATTTGTCTTCCCATCGATATCGTCAAGATTTTCTTACAATTAGCGTTACGTTCTGGACGAGAACGTTTGTTTATCGAGTGAAGTAGGTACTACGTATCGGTGTCAGCCGTCTGGCTTCAAGAGCGACAATAACGATATGTTACCCTAATTTTGTTAGTCTGGAAAATGTTCTAGTTGAGGACTTCTCGGTTTCCCACGCGGTGGGAAAGGTACTTGGGAGAAATTGTTCCGCCTATTTGGATCTTTGGCAAACATAGGCGACAGCAGCTTCGAAGGGTTGCACCAAAGTACTCGATCAACATTGCGTAATTCCTTAAGCAAATTAGCTTCTCGCCACTTAGAAACCGCTTCTCAGTTTCACAAGTTCAGCTGTGAAGTCAGTTTTCTACAATAATCCAAGGTGAGCACATGTACGATAGTACAGGTTAGAGAATAAAAAGATTCAAGAACTCCTCGGAAAAAGTATGTTTATTAGGTTTAACATGACGAAAGTAATTCACAGATTCAATTTTCGCTTTTTTTAAAAACCCTACCGTAAACGTAGAATTACAGACCTTTTTGGAAAGTTAAATAATTAATAATTCTCTTATATACGTACGCGATGCATAGATTAATTTAGCAATTATCTAACAATATCATTTGTCTTTCTATCAATACTTTACAAGTTTTTTTAAGAATTCTTAGGAATTATTAAGAAAATTAAATTTTAATTTTTACTTTAAAAGTCTTTTAATATAAGCATAAAATATTGAAGACTTACTAACAGATCTAACAAAATCTAGCAAAATCTACCGGAACATATATTTACTCGATTATTTTTACTTGAATAGCAATACCGCGTGCTTCAAATTATATAATTCGTGTATTTCTTTTAAATTGTAAGAAGAAAGCCGAAAGAAAGCCGAATTAAACCGAAGACGGTCGTCGGAAATAATATTAGAAATTCGTCGTTAAACGACGCAGCGAATAACCTTCGGGATAGGTCGTCGATTTTCGCGACGTTACGTTTCAGTTTGCGATCGGTTATCGTGCGTGACGGGTCGCGTTATTAAATTCGTTCGCGTATATTCTAATTTTCGGTGTTGCTTTTAGGAATTTTTTCGATCCGATTCTATTGTGCATCCACGTCGACCAGCGCAGAAACGGTGACCATCCAGGCGATGCAATCACGGACACCACATCAGTATGGTAAGTGAGATTTTTTGATATATTATACGGTGGAGAACACCACCCTCCTGGTGTCCAATATGGCGGCGTGTTATTGCACGAAGGCGTCGACATTGCATCGTTGCGAAATTCGATGTTTACTATCGCGCGTTTTAACGATTACAAATACGAATTTGTGAGATATGTTTCCGTGGTCTTAGAATTCAATATTTTTTCAGGAGATTTGTTGATAAGGATAGAAATTTATTTTTAAAGGATGCGATTAGATATTAATTTACGTGATAAGTATAATGTGGACCCCTGCGTGTTTTATGACAACTTTAAAAATACAAACTGGAGTACCGATTATAATTCGTAGTAGGCGAAATAAATTTTGTTGGCTCTGTTCGGAAAAATGTGAAATTGCATAAAAACCCGCAGTTTGGTTTCCATATTTTTAGGTATTAAAAATGTCTAATTAACGGTGTAATAAAATGAAGATAAATTCAGAGTGAAAATAATTAGTTTTAAGACTTAGGAAATAATCACGTATTTCTTTGTCATTAAGATGTCGTGTATTTCTGAATTCTTTCGCACAGTAATTCGCCAATAATAGTAACGAATTGACGATAAGTTATAGATTTCTCTCTTACAATTTTACAATTTTCAAATGATTCTGTGAATTCACATTTGCTTTATTGTTAAACCTGTTACTCTGTTTCCGAAAAGAATTTATCAATGCTGATAACGTGCAATTGTGAGTTTGTAAAATTTCATTAATAACGTTAGTTAAACCGTACTCTGATACAAAAACCAGATATTTTGATTTTTCTATAAGATTAATAATAATAAGATTAACAATAGCGTTAGATACGATACATTTAAAACGCGAAGTTTATAATACTATACTTGACAGTTTACTATGATTTTTCTTACTCTACGAAAGAGTGAAGTATTTTAAAAATGATTAAATCCCGTAGTTATCGTGAAATATATCAAGTGCGTTTTCACATCGTGTACAATGAAATTCACGGTGCGCATAATAGAACGTTTAATACCACAGTGTGTACGAGCAAATAAAAATGATTTTAATGAGCTGATAATATTCCAGAACGAAATCAGTAGCCGAACAGCTACCATCTTGATAGAACAGAACGGTATCGCGTGGGTGGTTCCGGCGCTGCGTTCTCGAGTTATCGCGATTTAATCGAACGCGAATTACACTGGTTATTGAGCGATCTTTAAGAACCTAAGTCTTGGCAGATCTTGTTTGTTATTGCTGTCCTTGGAGGCGGCCTGATAACGTGGTCAATAGTCGATACACCGTCGAGGTTGTAATTTGTGTATTGGTTGGATTCCTAGAAATGGAACCACTTTCCAATTCGTCGAATCCTATACGAAAACTCTCAAATAGCTTGTTTATTATACCAAACCTGTGAACCGAGAACCGCCAGTTTGACACAAATAAATTGTATATTCTTTTAGTCTCTATGTTTTCTATGGTTCGTTTTCGATTTAATTTTATGGAGATACTACAAAAATTTTATGAGAATCGTAAAGTAGAAAACCGCATATTTCTGTAATTAAGACGAGAAGAAAAATACGAAGAATTTTAATTCTTACTTAATTATTCGATTATTTATAGTTTCCAGTTTGGAAAAAATAAATTGTATGCTTTCTAGTCGCTGTGTATTCTGCGGTTCGTTTTCGACGTAATCTTATGGAGATTTTACAAACATTTTGTGGAAATCGTATAGTAGGAAACTGGATATTTCTGCAATTAGGACGAGGAGAAAAATATGAAAGGTTTTAGTTATTATTCTATTCTTAAATTATTTATGTACTTTCAATAATTATTACAATAGCTATTTAATTATTTCTGTACAATTAAGTAATCTCGTTTAAATACTCGTACAATCTTTTCAATCTTTACTTTACAATCTTTTCGTAATTCATTTCAGTGAAAAATCATTTCACTTATTGAAACAAGATAAAGATTCGTTAACATTAGAATTAATGTAAATTCCAACGAGGGAATTCGTGAAACAATTTGAAACAGAATTTTCCTCTAAAAAAATAAGTATTCGTAAATCATGAAAACTTTTTATTTCGTATCATTAGACCAATTTTCATCTATACTGGTAACAATTTCTCAAAGTCAACGCCCTTCTAAGCCCTCAAAATTCAATGTCAAGTACATGAATCGTTTCGTACACGAAGGCCTCGGAACCAGTCGCTTCTGGAACTCAAATAAACTCGCATACATCGCAATAAACGTTCATCCACATGTTGGTACGTCCGTGGCACACGCAGGTGGGTGCGTGCCAGTGTGTTCTGCGTTCCATTGTCGCCGATGTGTTGAGCATGAAAGAGGCGTGTTGATTCGCGTGCTCGTATCGTCATTCCAACCCAGTGTATCCCAATTCCTTCCAACCAACTCCTCTATCTACATCTAAAAAATGCTGAAAATCCCGAGACCTCGTTCCCTACATCCTTAAACGTGTCCTTAGAATATAGTTATTAAAGCACTGTGATCGTTAGAGATCTCCTTTGGACAGATCATCTATGTAACTCGTATTTCTTGGACAATCATCCCCGTTAAAAGGTTTTATCTGCTAGAAAGTTATAAAAGTGTTATAGTAACTGGTAGCGATACAGCTCCATCCAGGTAGTATCGATAGTCTCCAAATCTGAAATTAATTCTACGAGTGTTTTCGAATAACAATTAGATAGAATATTCGGTACGCGTCCAATAATTTTCCTGAGAAGGTAAATACGTGTGTACGTACGTGTATACGCATTAGTGTACATCCAATGAGGTCAAAAGTTTAGGATCATTATGCGTTTTATTGAATCTAAGGATTTAAAAGAAATGTCAGCTTTAGAATTTTGTTTCGTTAGGAAGAGTTCAGACAAGTATCTGTATGTGAATTTTCCTATTTTTTAATAAATTCATACTTTACAGGATTCTAAGAAATATGTGGAAGGAAAAATTCTCAATTTTAGAATGACACATACAATGATTTTTAGTTTAGAATAGAAGGTTTGGAAAATAGATAGAAGGAAATTGGTCGTTTCATATGCGTGTAACACAATCTGATAATGATAAAATTAGGGAATGCAGTATCGTACAGTTAGAGAAGCGATTGCAATTTTTGACCCATATATATAGCGTATATTCTGTAGGAAATTCTTCTTAGAATTTATTGCTTCATATGAAGTCTTCACTTGTTTAAGATGTTTAGAATTCTTTGCAAATATTCTTCTCTCGGTAATTAATCCAATAAAGTGGAAATTCATGGCCGGTTAGTGACGACTAATACTACTGCGCATCTGGACTCCAACGTATTCCTGTAAATTACTCGTATTGTTCTCTGAGTATGACAAAATAACGCCACAAGCTGTGGTTAGTTAACAAAGCGCTATTGTATCTTCTTACTCTTTAGAAATTCAAAGCCACAGTAATATTACCAAAACAGGAACAAACATCGTTTTCTGCCTTATTCAACTGCTTCAATAACCAAGCAAATTAGATGCCAATCCACGGCCAGTTAATAAAACACCGATGTACCTGTTAGCTGTTTACGAATTCACGGTAATGTTAGGCATAGTAATGTTGTCAAAACGAAAGCGTTGACACGCGTGAAAAGGCGGCTGTCTACACCCAATCAATCTCGATGCACGTTGCAATCGCTGCATCGGGCTCAGGCAATCGCATTGTCGTCCCTGAGACCGGGTCTATTCCCCGTTGGCCTACTCGGTATTCAATTTCAACCGGCTGCAATTTGTCCGTCGCGAAATCGTCGTCCGGCGACCGAATGCAACTTGGGTTGCGTTCACCGAAAAAGGTCACGGTTTTTCGCAAACTGTCTCGCCTCGGTCGCCGCGTTTTCCCTCCTACCAATCGATTTCCACAAAAGAAACACGACAGGGCACGCGCTGGCTGATAGAGTATGATACCTGCATTCCATCGGTTGCAACATGTGTGTCATACGAGACGTGCTTTGATTTTCTATCGTTTCGATCGGATCGCCGTGACTTATTTACGGCTCCCC
>NT_176446.1:1719728-1725739 GCF_000188095.3 Bombus impatiens
CCCTCGGACAAGCCGTAAAACGGAATTAATGAGCCGAGTTTAAGCTGATTTTCAACAGTCCCCGGCGCTACCAGCGTTTTTCTCTCGCATCGGCTGGATTCCAGTTTCAGTTCCGTTTTGCTTCCATTTAGCTCATATCGAAAATCCTCCCCAAATATGTTTTTGTTTTTTAATCGATGTTTAACGACACCCATTTGAGATAAACGAAGCTTTTACGAGCGTTTTTCATGATTTATCTATATGCTTGGTAGTTGGTGACACGGTAAAGCAGGATAATTTGGCTGGGTGAAATTTCAGCATATGTTGAAATTGAACTTTGAACTTTGTATAGAATAATCATCGTGCGTTATGAAATATTGTTAACCTTTAATGTAATAATATTACGCGCCGTAGGTTTAACGAGGAAAGAGATCAGAAACGAAAAAATGACTGAATCCTGTAATAGGATCGAATAAAAATTTCAGACCTAAATTGAGAGAGAATACTGTACAAAAGTTGGGTTGAAAAGGTATTTTGACTTACTCGCTACGATCGAACAGCTCTACAATAGGATCGAACAAAGATTTTAAAATTAAAGTGGAAAGAAGTATTGTAAAAATATCGATCTGAAGACACGTATCGATTTACGACATAAAGACAAACTGCATTTGCAAGAATAAAAATAATACAGCGTCCGAATACGTTGAAATAAAAGAAAAATCTTGTATCGTCGTAATATAACTCGAAATTTTTGCGATATGTAAAAACATTTCGGAATCGAAATAGAAACAGAGCGTAGACATAATCGAGGCAATTTCTCTCAATTTTACACAATTTGTCGTTAGCCAGCTAGAAGCTGTCCGGTCGAAAGAAACGATATCGATGGTAATTCCTTTCTATTGAGGTAGAGAAACAAACGGCCAGAACTGGTGTGTTCCAATCCGATGTTATTCGCGTTGCTGGGCGCTGGGGGGACGTCGAATTTGTCGCCTCTAAGCTTGGCGATCGCGCGAGCAAGATAAATCGTTGCGAAACGAGCCTGTTGTTAAATAGTTTAGCGTCGTTGTTGGCACAATAACGGATGGCCGCGCATTTCGCAAGAGTGACTCGCCGCTGTCGTAAATTTTGTTTTGAAAAATAATTGCTTGCCGCGAATCCGCGACAGGGTGGCACACCGTCGTAGATCAACTCTTTCGGTCAACTATTCCGATTAAATATTTATGAGAGTGTCTCGTTGTGCTTCTTGAATTCCAGCAAATATTGCATTTCCTCGGCCGATCGAAGTACCCTCTGGTATTCGTTGAATTAACAATAAGTATTACGCCTAAGCAGGCCAACACGCGAGCGATTTTTCAACTCGAATAAAGAAACCGAGTCGTTATAAGTAGACTGTGGGTTTTTATGCATTTCTACGTTCTTATAAGCATAAAGAACGCGAAGGAATGGAATCTAAATAGAAAGTTTCATTTACTAAACATTAGATTAAACGCTGTATACATTTATATATATATATCTATATTACATTATATATATATTTGCATATTGTACGCATTGCGTGTATTTTTGCAGCTTCGAAATTTCCATAAATATATAAAAATGCCCAGTCTACTTCTAACGAAAAGAAGGAGAAACGTTGATGAAATTTTTTATCAACGACTTTACATTTTTCTCCATGAAAGAATAAAATATACATTAGGTTATCGAGTAAGATTGATTATAGGAGAATAGTTGGCAGCGTATGCACGTTGAACATTATAAGATTTGTGCTCGACATTGGGAGCAACGTTTCACTTTTCTAACTAGAAACGTAGAATACTGCAGCAACCGGATAGCTGATAATAATTTCCAATAACGTGTCCAGGATAATACGAACACTACTATTCCCGTTTAACTACGAACCACGTATTTTCTACCTATATAACGAGTTTTTATTGTCTCGTTCTTGCTCGCGTTATTCAGGCATAATGGTGGCGCACGATTGCGACACCGCTTTCATGAACGACAAAAGAAATTTATGATCGTACATTTTAAACGACGCGAGGGGTTCGTTTTGCATACGTCACGGTCACGGTGAGTACACTTTTCCAAACGCTTTCGTTGTTGGAGATACTATTTCATTTTTTCAATGTCAGTCGTTTCATCCTAAAATATCGTTGTTTCGAGGAGGAAAGATGTAGGAACGTCGTTTCGTCCCGCTAATTCCCATTAATTCGTTAGATTACGCGTCGTACATTACGAGAATCCCATGGTGGACATTGTGACAGTGGAACACACGCGCGTGAAGACGTGGCCCGTGCCGTGGAAGCTACTCCGATAATCTTAAATATCACTAATTCACTAAATCACCGTTTACCGGAGCTAATCTGATGCACGACCAGCGTGGTGGCATCAATTTCATTAACCCTGCACCATCACGAAAAAATCGAGAGTCGTAAATTAAAAAGCAGACCCGAGAAGTGTCCACCAGTAGCGTCCCGACCCTTAAGACTCGAACACGCGTGCTCGAATAATGCCCCGTTCACGCTTCATCATATTCGATCAGTGGATCACTGAATTGATTGCGATTCCAACAAATTCCTGTTTCAATTTATATAATCACGCGACTCGCTATAATTAATTGCGTTTGAATGAATTGTGAGAAATCCAACAGAGTAATCTTCAGTGGATATTGTTTCCGAATTAACTGCATCAATCGTGCATCTAAGGACTGTAAGTTACGTACATACCAAACGAATGCTTTATTTTAACGCCACTTCGTAACTGTTAGGACAAACAGTATTTCAATATCTTGATTATTCGACGTTTTTGAAGTTACGAAAAGGGTGAAGATATAACAGTAAAAAAACAATTTTAGTAACACACAATTAATGGACAACATACTGAATTTTTAAATTATTCTTCTATGAATATATTCTATGGAATATGTGACACGTCGTGTACTTCATCCGCAATCTTCAAATGCTTTCGCGGTACATAAACAGTACCATGAGAGAACGAAGAAGAAAAGATATCTAGAGAAGCGGTCCAGTTTTACAAATTTTTACGAATATATTTGATAATGTAAAGTACGAAAGAGGCTTAAGGAACGTTCGTATCGGAGTTATACTTATGCGTACACGGTGTGTACCTGGCCGAGGCGGGTGGGGGAGGGTTGGGACCTCACAGGCACGATTAACACGTGTCACGCGTCACACACATACGCGCGTTCATCTATCTTTTCACACTTGCACGCGCGTGCACGCGCACATAAGCGACCGGCCACGTAGGTACGCGCACGCAGCAGTCCATATATCTACCTAACCCGCCACCAGTCACCATGTAGGACAATAAAGGACAGAGGTGGTACGTAACATTTCCATACATTCCTGGGCAGCAACGGGCCGGCCATTTAAGAATTTCTCGCCGTACTGGAACCGAAGTGAGGTCCCGTGCATTTCAATTGGCCGACACGCGCCAATTCTCGCCACGAAAATTCACCGCGAGGAAAGAAAACGCGCCACTATATCGTCGCCATACATTTCCGCCCCCTGTTTTCCTGGGCCTCCTTTCCGTCCGCTGGACGACCCAGAAAACGAAATTCCCGGACGAAGTTTCCTAACGTAATCCTGTCAGATCTTGCAAAGTTGCAGAGATCTTTCAACTTTTATTCGTGAAACACTCGAAAACACAAGGCCTGTGTTTTCGACACAAGGCCTAACATCTGAAGCCTTCGGGCTTTTAATTGTTTCAGTCAATTTTTTGGAAGATTCGGCGTAAGATACTTAGGAGGATTATCAGATACGAGTCTGTGGACTTTCGATAGTCTCTGTACGCTTTCTGGTATTTGAAGATCGGAGATGGAAGATTCGGTGTTTTTGATTTTTACATGCGAAATATCGAACGCGTATTTAACTCAAAATTCGTAAAAAACGAAGTCTCCGTACTTTCTCTCCGCCATAATTCTCCTAACCCATCTTGCAGCGTTAGGATTGAAAGATCTAGAGTTGTCGGTTTTAAGATCAAAATATCGACCGTATAATTACGAGAAATTCTTGAAACATTCGAAAGAATTGGAATAAGTCGAAAGTCTGCAGACGTTGGATCGTCGCAGCCCACCTTCTGTCATCAAGGATTAAGATCACCGATCGGAAGACAGTATTTTCCATTTTACGTCTGGAGTAATAAACACGTAATTACAGAAATTAGCATCAACTACCGACAGATGACTTATTGTTAGACACATGATTAATCCATCGTATCGACAGAAAGCGTCGTTTAAGAGCATCGGAAACACGCGAAGCTGTCGTTGCTGGTTTCCAGAAGGAACAGACATTCCTCTCTCGTAAGCGTTCGTTGCACTTGTCCGATTAATCAGCATAATACTAATTACGACAGGCCTGGCAGCTGCGTTCGTTTCAGCGTCAGCTGGAAATCAGCTTTGAATAAGTCGGTCGGGATGAAAACAATCAAGCGGCACGGTTTCGCGCGAAAATATCGACGCCCGTGTTTCCACGAGCTGGCAGCCGGCGATCTATATGCGAGTAGAGTTCCGCGGGCATGCTTCCATTCACGAAGAAATCATGCGCGGCTGCGGAAATGAGCGACGGTCGTCTATATTTAACCTGTCGACTGACGACAGGAAGAAGCCTCAACAACGTGCTCGTCACATCGCCACCGAACCGAACCACACGTTTTAAGGTTCTCCGCCGCCTTTTTCTCTCTTGGAAATTTCTCCGCGTTTGTCATACGAACCGGAGCTTGCATTTTGCCTCGTTACGCGTCCGCCTCGGCGAGTACCGTTTTATTTTCGGACGATACGGTATTTCTGTTCATCAACTTGGGACACAAAACTCGACCAACTTTCTTACCAAACTCTCGCATTCTCTATCGAGCGAGAAATAGGTGGAAATTTTAAGTTCACAGGCGTGGAGATTTAATTGCGGGCCGTGACTCTCGAAGGAGGAAAATCTTTGGCATTTGTGGATTTCAATGTAGCTACGTCGTATAACGTATACGTTAGATCAAAGTAAATTGCCATATTTTATTATAAATTTGTTTTTACACGAAGCTAAGGGAAATTGCGAAGTATATGTAGCAATCAGCAGGAGATTTTTAGTCGTAGACTCCTAGCGTTTATTTAGTTTCATGCGGCCACATCGCGTGTATTACTTGCATCAAATAATTATAAATTGCCACGTTTTATCCCTCGAGCGTGGTGGAACTGGATCGTTTATGCGCACGTCTGGTTGTTTTATAATTGTAGGCTTTGAAAAAAATCGAGGGAAACTCTGAGACACTTAATGAAGTCTCTGCCATGTTATATAATTAGTTCTCAAACCAAATATGTAAAGTGTTATTTAGGAAAAATAAAAATTCGTTGCGAAAGAACTTGCCCAGGATGCCTGCGGAAGATTAAAGAGTAGAAAGATTATGCAAGATCCCGAGATACTTATTGAAGTGTTTACTGCGTTGTACAGTTAATTTCGAGCCGAACGTTAAGAAAATTCGCGTTAAAAAAATTCACCCAAATAAATAAATTCTATCAAGCTGTCTGAAAAAACGTAACGGATTAAAAAGATTTTTTCACGTGGAGAGTAGCAAGTTATTCGACTATTATAAAAGCGGATAGTACCTGAAAAAAGATCGTGAAACACTGGTGCAGCGTGTGTATAAGGACGAGACATTTAGGAGATTTCTAGCACAAAGTTCATCGCGAACTTGTAATATAGAAAGAAAGGAGAAAAAAAACGAATGCAGACGAGAATGGTCCAGATCGTAGGAGATGAATTGCCAGCATTGTCTTCTTATCTGACCCCGGGTGTACAGCTTGAGCCGGTTTCTTTCGTCGGGAAAAAAAGCGAGGGGCATTAGCGATCGGGTTTTAACGAAGCTTTCACCCGCGAGAATGGACAAAGGAGAAACGATACAATGGGACGATTAGAGATACTTTGTACGCGCTTTCGACACACTCCGTTTCGTTCCAGCGCTAGCTGGCTCGTCCGTACCATTACCGTGGTCGTGTGGCTGCTCGCGACACGTTTTCACGCGACTGC
>NT_176446.1:1726226-1756462 GCF_000188095.3 Bombus impatiens
TTTTCACGCGACTGCGTGACCGCCAGGAAATACGTATATATACGTCGGGGCCCGCGCATTCAGTCACGCGCAAAACGAGGAAGAAATGTCGACGGAGCCGTAAGCACTTTCGAAAATTTCCCCGTGCCGCCTAATAAAGACGTTCGTTTCTTGGTTCGTTGCTCTGTTTGACTCGTGTCTATCGTGCCAACGTTCCTGTTTAGCATCATTTTCACACTTCTCCGCCAGATGTGTACAGATCCATTTTGCGTTTTTCCTCTCCTCCTCGCTCGAGAATTTGCCTCTCTGTTCTCCGAGTTTCGGTGATTATGCCTATTAATGCTCTTCTTTTTTTTTTTTTTCTTCGAGGAAGATTATGTGCCTGCTTTCATTTGTAACACGTTACTACGTCTTAAAATTCGGAATAGGCTTTTTCGATCTCGTGCCGATGGACGTTTGGTTGTACGTTTTACAATCGTCGATTGTATTCTATTTTATAGCGATACATAGCGCGGAGAGGTAATAGAAAAGAATTTTTATTCCAAAGTTGGAATAGAATTCTTCGTCCATCTTTTTAAATTGTTACTTCTTTATTTTTGTTAACTAATATTTCGGTACTAATTGCATACGATCGATCGAGATAAGAGTAATTAGATGAGAAATAATTTGAAATATCTTTTATGTGGTGGTGTAAATGTTTTTTTTTTTTGATAGACTTTTTACAATTAATTCTCACTGAGAATTGCAAGTAAATTATTTTGGCGTGGTACTGTAACTTGGATTATAAGAGTTTATAGTATGTTTGATTCTAGTTGAATCTAATGCTTAAATCTGAAGGGTATTGTCTTTTTAGTCTGCGGATCTGATCCGTCGTGTCAAGTAATTGGTTAACTAATGTGTTTTGGTGATTGTTGACTCTTGTATTATATCTGTTACTGAATTTGCGGTGTAAATGTAACACGAAAAATGAGAAACGGGAAATTATATTCACACGCGCCAGAATTCACGCAGCATCCACTCTTGGAGGATTAATTTTTACAGATGGAAAAGGTGAAATAAGATTCGATCGGTCTTGGAAACCGGTACCAAGAGTACATTCTTAATACAGATATTATTAATATATTAATATAATCAGCTGGAATCGAGTTGTCCTTTCCGGTTGCGAATCGTGAGAAACCAGCCTTGAATCTTTCCCTTTATTAATCCCATTTCCGTGGAATCGTCTGAAAATTGGCATGGAAGAAAAAGGAAACAGATGGGCGCGGAGAATTTCACATGAGAAGAGTCGATGAAGATCCACGATTTCTAAGAATTCTGCATTCGACGGATCTTCTTTTGACGAAGTAAGCTCTTATTAACACCTCGCCTCGTATTGTTCCCTCGGCAAACGTAATTTGCTCGGCTTTCAGAACGTGCAACGAGCTAATTAGCCTCCGGTTGCTTATAATCTACGCCGTGGAATTAAAAGAATTCCTCGAGCCTCTTTGATCTGGCTATTTGCTGGAGGAATTAGCATCGCTTCAGATGCTTCTGTAATTACGATATAGATCGCGACAGAAATATCAACAGTTTAAAACGCGATAAACCACACAATTTTCCACCGTTAAATTAGCCACCTGCAAGCCAAACTCCTACAATTATCCTTTTTTTCCACTTTTATCCGAGTACATGTTTACTATTATGTTTCTCGGAAGACAAATGACTTATTCATCGCAGTGAGGCGATATAGGCAATTGCAAATATTAAATTCTAAATTAAACGATAAATATGTTTGTAACGTAATGACATTTTTCTATACATTTCCCCCTCTTACATTTATCAAGTTGAACAGTGTACAGAGAAGCGAGTTGAATTATAGAGTAGCACTATGTTTCTTCACAACTGATGTTTCATCACGTTTCTGTCGCGTTCATCAAATTTCCGCTTGATATTTCGCCTCGATACAACTCTCGTATCTTCTTAACTTCGAACTGAAACTTCTCCACGTCGTGTAAATACAAATTTCTTCCTACTTTCAAGGATTCGCATCTCCACGTGTCGAATATGTTTGAAATCGAATTAGAAGCTCGAAATTCTTTTCCTGAATAATTTCGCCATTAATTTATAATGCGACGGAGATTTAATTACCGGAGATATATATATGTCTGTACGAGGTTCCAACAGAATTATCTGCGCGTACGCATCGAAGTTTATAGGGCACGGAGAGAACCAGCCTAATACTCGTATTAGGTGTATTAGGTTCTTGACCGTTCTCCTCGGCTCGAGGTAGCCCCGGGCTGGCGAAACCAGAGCTCCGACAAGCTCTCAACCCCGCGGACCCCCCTTCACGTCCCTCACAGGGCCCCGTGGCACACGCATTCGCAACACGCGTCCGTATCTCGATTCGATTCGAGGCGCACGCACTTCCAGCGCGCGTTTACACGTCCGAATCGAAGGAATGCACGCGCGTTTTACGCACTTCCTCCACGCGGACACGCGCTTCTACCGCCTCGAAAAAATATGCCTGTGACCCTCTTGACGAGAATTCTGCGAACCTACGACTCTCAGAATTACCCGCCGGATTTAGAGAAATCGTCAGGGAAAAATGTTCGCAGGAATATGCTATTTAAGTAGAGATGTATAAACGAATCGGACTGTTCCACGTACAGCCACGTTTCGCTAACTACAACGATCGATTTGTTTTAACGCATGCACTACGAAACTAAAATTATTTTACGCGAATGTAGCGTTATCGAGATATTTCGTAACAATGGTCGGGTCGTAGCTGGATTTTTTGACCGATAGAAATGGGAGCCTTTCAGAAGACAAACTGTTGGCAAGTAGTTTTTCTTAATTTAATGATTTTATTATATACGTCGGTGTATGATTGATATTCAGTTATTAAGAAACGAATGACTGACTTGAACAAGTTCATTTATTACAGCAAGACGACATAAATGATAGTAAATTGCAAGATATATTTAAGAAAATATTTGCAACATCATCGGTTTCCTATACTTTTCAATTTATGGACTTGTCAGAGTGTAGCTTCCGAACGGTTCTAGCGTACCTGCAGGTCTCGCTCCTTACGTCAACTTTTCTAAGGAGTTTTCCTTGAAGCTTTAATTTACGATTCGTTCTTCCACGACGATGGCGTTGACACATCGTAGACCGGAGCTCTGTTACACGCTAGTTTATTAACTTTGCACGTTAATTTATCAAATACGAGGTGTGTCGCCTATCTATGATATCCTCCTTCGTTCCAATATTTTCAATCGCGATCATTGAAAACGGTTCTACCTCGCTGAACGTCTCCCATGAATTCAACTCACAGCGAACCCACGATATCGCGTTGAAATTCGATCGAGCGCTTCGAGCCTCTCGTCGTGTCACCGTATCTTCCTCTCATTCCTATTCTTACAATAATCAAAAGCTTTTTGAAAACTCGGAAAGCTTGCAAACTACTCTGAAGAAAGAAACAAAACGTCGAGTCATCCACATTGCAAAGCGAGAAGAGCGGATTGAAAAGAATAGCCGGGGGCCTCGAAGTCGATCCGCGAGGATGCATTCCCGCGGACCGAAGAACAACCGGGTGATTCTGGTTCTCAGTGTGTTGGTCTCTCCTTGTTGGCTCGCATGCATGGCCGAGTGATGAAATTATTTCTTCACCGCGTACCTGGCCGTGTCTTATATACATACCGCGGCGATTTTACTGCTCTCGGTCGGCAGGCTGAGACACACGCTCGGGATTAGGGCCTCGAAAGCGTGGAGAAGCGAGAAATGCTGGAAACTGGATATCCAGTTTGTCCAGGGCACAGCAATACCCGTGGAGATATTGCTGTCGAGCCGGGTTTGCTCCACTTTGCATCCGCTGCTAGTGGCACGCTTAGATAAATCGTCGGATAAAACGGCAGATAATACGGAATCGATCGTTTTACCGAGGCCGATACCCGTGGCCCGGTGCGCTCGCTTGAATTATTTTACGAGCAACCACCGATCTATCGTGCCAGATACAGGCTTTCCTCTCGGAGATGTTTAGCGATCTCTCGAACGCGGAAGAACCGATGATTTATATTTATACCAACGTTCCGAGTCGTGCTTGATTAGACCGTAGCTTTTCTGCTTCGCTTTAATCAAATTGCTTGGTACCAACGATAATAACGAAGACCAGACATGAAGAATACAACGAGTCATAATTTCTAACAAGACTTTTATACGGAAGAACATTGTACGAGTTTTTCTACGTAGAAATTCGATATATCGTAAGAAGTAATTCCACGTCTAAGCGATCTTTTCGTTTGATCTTCAGCGGATTATTTGTTTCTCTTGTCCTTGTGGATATTTCAAAGGATGTTAAGCATATGAATTATGCTAATTGATATTTCGTACGTATCGGATTATTCTTCTTGTCAAACATTCCATTCTGAAGTGCTCGTTTTTAGCCATCGAATGACTTAAAAGTTAGGAAACCGACGGAGATGGTCATCGTATCTTTGTGGTCTTCGACGAAAGCTGTGAACATTTATAAGCACGCTTCTTCAATGTGTAGATACGAGAATGTAAATGGTTCTTGACAAGAAATCTGTGCATGCAACGTACACGTTATCGCTCGAAAGTATCCAGATAATTGCTATCGCAGAGATGAGATTAAATTGCGTTCATAAACGGTGTCATAACAGGCCCAGTCCGTGTTCAATTTCGAACTCGTATTCTTTTGAAGCACAAGAAACAGAACCTAAACGTCAAATATTTTGACGAATACTTTACTTTTCTTCGATTTCGCATATAAACGTTCCATAAACGCACCAACATACGCAATCTCCCTATAAGTGTGCAACTTATACAAAATCCGAAAAATCTGTTAATCAGAGAGCACCATCGTCGAGCGGTTCGATGACGATCGTTTGACAGTCGGGCGGAAGGAATGCGAAGCCAGCGATCTCCTATTGCTCTTGATAGGAAAGGTGTCGTGGCGATCGTGGCGTACGATCGGTCAGGCACACGACCCGATATCTGCCAAGTATCCGCAGACTCTTGGCCAGTCACGATATCCTCGAAATTCGCGGTAGTCGTCATAAATCTACGGATGTAAGCGGTCCCATCGGGCACGATCTGCGACCGATCTAACAAGTTGCGCGAATAACGGATCCATTAAGGCCGATACCGAAACTCTGGAGCCGATATTCTCTGTGGCGTTGAAACCGCGACAATGACTTACTCTACTCGTGGCCACGGAACACAAGCAATTAAGATCGAACGAACGTTTGCTCGTCAACGCGTTAATAACTCTCTGCGTGTGCGATTAATGACGCTGAACGGGATCGTGATTCGGCCCCGGGACAAAATCCTCCCAACGCTTCTTTTTTTTTCCTTATTCATTCGCAGACATCGTATTAGCGGCTCTGTCGATTTGTAGACGAAAGACGTATTCCGAGGCTCCTCGTTCTTTACGGATAAAGTAGATTGTATCTGCGTTAGATTGATTGTCTCTGAGTTAGATTAGTACCACTTAATTAAAGGGTAAAGGTTTTTTTTGCGGTTTCAGATGCTTCGTAGCCGTGAGAAATTAGTAATCGTTAGGATCATAGAGCGATCGTGATCCGGCTCGTTTTCGTGTAGGAATCGACGGTTAACTAACGATATGAAATTTTTCAAGAGGAAGGTTGGAGATAGTTTCGTTTAAAAAAAAATTAGCAATCGTTAAGAACGTAGAGCAGTGTGGAACTTGTTTGAGAATAGCAGTTGGCGGATAGGCTAATGATCTGAGACTTTTTAACGAGATTTCAAAAGTTTCGTAGTGAACGTACTTCAAGAAAAATGATTAACTCTTAGGATAATAAAGCGAACAAGTTTGTTTTAACGCGTTCACTGCGTGTAACACGGTACGCGTGTACGTACAAACCGACACGTCTTTACGTTATCTCTAGCTACCTATGATAACTAGTTTGATCGTGCGCTGTAAGTGAAAAATCAGGAAATTATGAGAACAGAAAGTCACCACATATAATTTACATTATGTCAAACATAAATACTTATTCATGCCATAATTCGTGTATAAATTTCTATCGTATAAAACGAAATATTGTTCGAAAATTACTCGGCACATCTTAAAACATCTTAAAACAGAACTCTGTTAAGGATCGAAGATTATTCGAAGCGGACGAACGAAAGCAATCGCGCCGAATGGTAAAATCGCGAAAAGGTCTATCGCGATCGATTTATCGTGACAAGTCGATGAGTGGATCGTTTTTGGAAGAGCATATTCCAGTTTCGTAGAACCGTAGACGACACGGAGCTCGCGTGGCGGATCTAGATTTCACGTCTGAGCAGCTAGATGGACAAACCTGATCCGCAATAACCGCCGGCAGAGACGTAAATTCTGTTCCACGAGGTTTCTAGATTATCGAAATACCAGTACTAGGTGGAATCAGGTTCCGTGCTCCAGATTACCGGGGCGAACAGAGCGAAGCTATCGGTCGCCATGACCATTTCAGGATTATTAATCTTGGTCAGCGTTGCCTCTGTTCGCGCGCCGCGAGATAAAGTCGAGCGCGACCGTGCCGGAAAAATAAATCTACCGGGCCCCGTCGAGAGTTCCGTGCAAGCTTCGAGGTCGACGTGCGTGCTCTCCGTTCGACTTCGATTACCACGAATTTCCCTCCTCGCTTGCACCAATCTTTAGCTAATCCTCTTTCTCTATGCAATCCTATCGAATTATTCTCTATTTGCATATATTAAATTCTATCAAACTAGAGATTAGTTCTCTAATTGTTCAAAAATAGAAGAGAAGATAGCGAAGAATTATTTCTATTTCCCAGAAACTCTGTCGAATTATTCTCTGTTGGATTCGCACTTATGCCAGTTCCACAGCTAGTTCTCATAGCCAGTCCCCTTTTTCTGTCGCGATTTTTATTTCCCAAATTCTGCTCATTCGAAACTTGAGTATAGGATCGCTGCGAATTATTCGCAGCTTATCGAATTCCATGCAACTGTTCTCCATCTCTTGACCTAAGGAATATTGAAAAGGATGCCTGACCAATGTCGGAGAGATTGCAAGCTGGCCCGGAATGGGATCGAGCTGGCGTCAAGGTTCGCAAGTTCAAGAACGCCAGAGCAATGTATAGTTTTTAACACGAACGTTAGCTAAAGGTACAAAAGCTTACACTGTTCTAGAGCGAGCTAATTATTCAAACTACCTATACAAGTGCAAAGTTGGAATATACATGGAAGAAAAAGAGCGAAATGTCGAGGAGAGCGAGGCAAGATTCCAGGATGGTTCCATTTAAAAAGAGAAAAGGGTGTCTAGGGCGAAGGAAGGCGAAAGCGATATGGAAGAAGAAGAAGATTTTCGTGGCCCTTTGTGCGCACGACCAGCCACGTTTTATGCACAAAAGAGGCTGGCCAAAGGGTGGAAGGAGGCTGAGGAGCGGCGGTTCGTTATGCCCGGTTCGCGAGGACAATTAATTATCTCCTGATTCCTTCTAAGAAACCAGTCCAAGTACAGTCGACCAGGCACACCGACGTGCTACGTCGAGCAAACGCACACGCACGCACCCACACGATCGTGTGGCAGCGAGCTGTTTTATAGACACATATGATGGAACACTCTCAGGCCGATCGTGTTTCAAACCACAGAGAGACTTAACTGAGAAACGACACACGTTGCTGCCCGGAGACCGGACCTCTCCGCCTCTCTCGTTCCCTCCAATCTTCTTCTTCTTTTGCGGTCCTGCCCGATTTTCATTGTCTATCACGAAAGAATTTCGCTCGAGCTGGATGGACCAGACCTCGCCTCTTCCTTTTGCACGCAGATAGAATTCCTTCGTCAATGATATTAGGGAGTTTTATACGTTCTTATACAGGTGACTTCGTTCGGTTTTTCTTGTTGGAGAATCGGAGATTGGCGACAGCGAAGGCGAAGTGCGTTTCGTTCTTCCTGGAATTTTGCGGATTAAAGGGTAGACGATTGTAACTGATTATCCATACTAATTAGCTACAGTTGCATAAAATTACTCCGTCTACGATGATAGAGAAATTTCGACGTTCCTGCGTAGATAATTCTGTTCGTCTGTGGGAATTTTAATGCGCCTGTGAGCGAGGATACGAAGAACATTTACAAAATGAATTGTGTAATGTATTTCGTGTAAGTAGGTAATTATCGGTTATAATAAAGGTACTTGAGATACGACCCATCGTAGGCGTTTTACTGCAATCTATGTTTTAGCGAACATGCGAAACGTATTTTACATTCTCCGGTATAAACGAAACATTCAAACGAAAACAAAATGAACAGACGAGACACGATCGAAGAAGACGCACCATGCAAGCGACAGGTTGTACGTTCGTGAATCAGACTCTTCTCGACCAACTTCGCAACACATGCTCCAACGTAAATTCATCGAAGTTCTCTGACTGGTAAACATCTCCGCTGAAAAACCAGCTTCTCCATCAAAATTCCATTGTAGAAGCGCATGGAATGATCCGAGAGAGACCGTCACACTTTCCTCCAAGAGCATCGATCTGTAGCGTTCGGTGGTCGATGCTCGCCATTCGACCGGTTGTGAGCCATTAACCCGTCTAATCGCACCAAGCCCACGGATAAAGACATCCATCATCATTAGAATGGATAATTATCGCGAGCAGTGAACTTTGGTGGCAACCATCAGTGCCACATCCCTTCTCCTCGTCCCATTGGTCGTTTCATTAGCGTTGGCCAAAGGAAACTAACGGCTCGCATTCCCACCGCTATCTGGATTTCCAAATAAATCCGACGAGTACGCTCACGTGGACACGTGTACGTGTACGTGCCGCGCTGATCGGCCAGCTCCCTTGGAGAATCGACGAGGAACTCCATCGAGTTCTCCTTTTCCACCGCGTTTTTCCCTCCCAACCCGTCCCTCGTCCTCTAGCTTCTCCCATTTCGATTTTCTTTATTATTCCGTGGAGCCGTGCGGGCCGTGTGACACGTTCACGGCATCCGGCCGCGTACGTGACGTCATACGAGCTATATTCCACCGGTGAACCGTGCACTCTGCCCATATGGTCGCCACGATTCTTCATTCTTCGTTGAGACTGTGACGAGCCTCGTATCGGTTCGCCGATAATCGCTAGATTTAGCAAAGTTTCACGATGCTCGTTAGGACTCGGTACGTTTCGTAAACTCGTTTCGTTAAAGTGCAATTGCATCTGGGGTTGCGTGTGATAGTATAACGTCGATCGGTTGGCACTTTGCTCAGTTAAATGGCCATTGCTATCCCTGCCAGTTCTTCAAATTGACTCGTGTAGTGAATGTAGAATTAGGAAGTACAGTACGAGTTTCGTTTATATGGACAAGCTTAATGGTCCGTTTCAGGTATAGAAATTAGAATTATAAAATAGCGGAGCTTCTATTACCCGAACCAAGAGTCGTAGCTTTAGTTACACGAATGTTACTCGTCGATATCCCAGTGGCAGAAATTCCCTACGATAAAAAAAGATAAGACTAAGATTTCCTCAAAATATACCATATTTCTATGATCGTCCGGTGAAATCCAAAGCCAAATTCCATTAACCCTTTAACCTACAACTACGGACATAGCCCGTAGTACGATGATCGGGCCAAATATAATATATAATATGATATATAATAGCTTGTTTAGATTTTCGGCCCAAAATTCTCAAACGTAAATCGTAGGTTAAGGGGTTAACAAAATGCTACCGTATCCTTTATTTTTCCACCCTGCAATTTTTTTTATGCTGAATAGTAAACAAGCGCTTATAGATACCGTTATCTTGGCTTCTATTACGACCACTTGGTTTCTCTTTAAAGAAACATCCAATTGACGTGGAAACATAGAAATGTAGGCATACGTTGAAAAAAATGTAGGAATTTAACGAGTTAAATAAGAAGAAGATAAGGATAAGATCGAGAAAGAAGCGATAGAAACATTTTTACGCGCCCTGTGGGTTACTCTCGCGAATCACCGTAAATCTTCGGATTGCGCATGATCGACCCTCGTGAAACCAACCCTGAATCGACGCGGAGTTAAGAATTCCGCGAATGAGCAAGGGCTATTCGGATTTTGCGCGTGGAGGATGCGTTGTCCGCCCCCTGGAACCTGGAAACCGACCATCACCACCACCACAGCGTTGAACGAGCCCCAGCAAGGGGTGAAGGCGGTCGAGGAGGGTTGAGATAGGCCAGCCAACCCCCGTGACACCCCCAGAAGTGGGCGTAACCGGTTCCTTTTTCCCCGATGCGACGGAGAACCGAACGTAGACGGCAAAGTAGACGAAGGTTCGCGAACTCCGGCAACTTCTGCCGGCTGTTTTGCCACAGGAAATTAGAATAATTCGATGATACGTAACTGTTGCGGCCAGAGACAACGGGGACGGGCTCATTTGAATATCTGTATAATCGGAACGCCGTTAGGGCGGATCCAGAAAACGGCGGAGCCTGTCGCCGACACCTCTTTAGTCCCCTTCGTTCTCTCGCTTCTCTCTAATCGACCTAAAAAGATTCCTTCCGGCTTCTTCTCTTCCCTCTCTCTCGTCTATTCCAGACGAAAAAGACGCTGGTAGATAGTGTCACCTTGCAACTACAGATCTCAGGCTCCTTTTTTTATCGTAATCGTTCAGCTTGTTTTTGCGTAAACTTCATTTGATCGACTTCAGCGCAGGATGTAGAAACGTGGACGAACACGAGAAGGTACGGACATTTGAGGAATTAACAAGACGCTCTTACGTTATCGTCTACTTGGGACTTTCGATGTGAGACTCTTTCTTTTCGCGATGATTTAAAGAAAAGTCCAATTAATACGAATACGTAAACGTCGACGAATGTAGAAAAATACAGAACTCTCGCGAATTGCATAAAAAGAAGGCGACAAAGACATAGAATGACGCAGAGAAAAGGAAGAAAAAAGTGTTAGGAACCTGGGGATACGAGGTATGTAACCTCGAGGAATCGAGCGAAATTCTGCAAAAAGAAGAAAGAACGAAGACGTTCTCTTTCAAAGAAGCTGAAATAAATACGAAACGTGGAAACGTGGACGGATATAGAAGATGCAAAAAATCGACAAATTAAATAAAAAGGAGGCGACAAAGTTCAGGTAAAGAAGCGATAGAAATCTGGATGCGAGTTCTCGGCGGATCAAGCGAAATGCTGCGAGACGAAGGCCTTTTCGAACGATCCTTTTTCCACGAAGAGCCGGCAATACCGGCGAGGATCCTTCAGAGCACGGTGTATTTCACCACTAGCCGCGAGTTTGGCCGAGCAAGGAATTCATCAGCTAAAGGTTGGCGAACGTGCACCACCATAAAACCAAGTGATTTACGCTCGACACTTTATGGGCCCCGGCCAGACGCCCCGGCCTCGCGAATTTTTCGTCGATTTTCGGCCGATCTTGAACGCGCAAACGAGACGTCCTTTTATTCGTCACGTTTCTCCCTTTTCATTGCCATCAATTTTTTTTCTTAAACTCGATCCACCAGCTCGTCGTCGAGATATCGACCTTAACTTTTGACGCGGACGGTACGCCTTGTTTCGCCCGAGGCCAGACTCGAGAGAACTATGGAAAAATCTGTTTCATTACACGTTCGTAATGTGTACGGCTGGATGCTTGATGTATCTCTCCTTTCCTCGTTTTGTTCCTCTTCACGGCCTCCTCTGACTCGGTTTCGAGGGCTTGATTGCGTTCCACCCAAAAGTCTCCTCTCTTCGAGCTACTTTATTCGCCGCCTTTCCTTTTGTAAAATAAAATCAAGACCACAGCTGAAGAACATGGCAAGTCACGTTTCCTGCTTTTTGTACGAGAACAATTTTTACGTTCAACGCGTTGTCAACCGTTTAATTCTGAGATCAAACGCCTACGTGTTTTTGTCAGGATTTTCGATATTTCAAGAAAGATCAACGATATTTATTATAGAAACTGATACTGTGCGAGTTAGTATAGCACGTAAATTACTATTATTAGTCTCTTACAAAATATGGATTTATTGTAGGTCTTCCAACCTGTCTTATCATTTTTTCTAAGTTATAATCTTCAATAGTTGTAATGAGTTATAATCTTGTCCAATGTTAAAATATCTCTTTTTAGCCGCCAGACGATATAAAAGTCAGAAAATGAACAAAAATATACCTGTCATATTCTTCTCGCGTTTCCTTCGTTGGTCAACTTTTTGCGTCGCCTTTTTTCATCGTAACATCTTCATCCCCTGCTAGATGGAATCGAGAAATATCTCACACTTTCCCGTCATTATTGGATGAATTCTTGGCGACAAAAAATTGCGTTAACCACTCTCCTCTATAGAGAGATCGAGAATCGCAAATCTTCGTTTACCAAAAAAGGAGGCAGCGCCCTTTGAGGTTTCGCCTTTAAAAAAGCACGCTTAATATCTTTCTAACTGTCTGTTTTTTCTTTTTTTTTCAGAACCATATATTCTTCCAGTGTAATCGATAGAAAAAGCAATTTTCGCACGGTGGCCAGTGAACGAACCGCTCGTCATAAATTTTACCATCGCCAGCTACTTATGGCTGTGGCCAACTTTTTTTTTCTCCTCGCCTGTTTTTGCGACCATTATCTCAGCTCGAACGCCGTGAAATCGTAATTCCCCTGTTCGAAAAATTCCCCTTCTCGTGGAAGCCTTGGCTTTTTCAAGCTTTTCGGCGCGAGAGAAGGTCAGCTCGAAGAAAATCATCGATCGGAACCTGTCAAAATATTTTCGAGAGTCTCCGTGTCCATTGTGCGGCGATTTTCCGGGGGTTCGACGACGACCAGGGGGGTCCTCGAACAGGATCAGCGTTCCTTGGACTGTGCCCCAGGATCACGTGGAGGGGGACGGTCAGGTATTATAACGGCTCAATTTCACAGATGATCCCTTAGTAAATTCCCCGGAGAATTTTCTTCCTCTTTAAGTCACGTGCCACTGTGTATATCTTTTGCATAGAAGAAGCCGAAGGTTCTAGCTTGGAATATCATAATTTTATTTCTTTCGGATTCTTTGAAATTTATTTTATAAAATTGTATGATAAGATATAATTATTGCATATAATTTGAGATTTTCTGTGTCGCAATTTACTATACTGCATTTCTTTCTTATTCTTTGTTCGAACGTGTTCTCTTAAGTTTTAAACGTTTCTTAATTCTTAATGAGCATCACTAAATCATTCTGCCGTATTTTAATTCGAATAGGCGTATCTGGTCCAATGTGATGGATCTGAGAAAAATGACTTGTAGTATTTAACAAGGCATACACGTCACATAGGTGCAAAATATAAATCATCACATCTTTAGTTTCAATATGGATACGGTTTTCTTGTCTATTATACACATGAATAAATTCCAGATACTTTTTATTTAACGCATTGTGGTTGATATGAATTAAAGATTAGATCACTTAATTTTAGAACTTCTAATTTAGTTTAATTCAACCAACTGCAGTCATTATAGTCAACTATGACTCAACGAGAATTAAACATTTCTTTGGGGAAAGCCACGAAATAATCATTATCGATATTTATATTAAAACAATTTTTTAGAATGTTAAAAGTGCCTTTGTTTGTCGAAGGATAAATTGCTTTTTGTTTAGTTAATTGATTCTATTATCGATCTTTACTACATTTTTATATACTAAACTATCTTATGAAAAATATAACCAACAAAAATTTGTTCACTGAAGGATTAACAGAAGAATTTCAAAAGAGATCTTCTACAAAAAGTTTGGAGCGATTCGGCTATTTGTAATGGATAGGTACTTGGTGAAAAGAGCGCCAGAGTTCCGGTTCACACTTTGAGAAAACAAGTCATTCATCCCACGAACGGATACATTATCCAGTTCCCCAATTTCCCTGGTTCATCCACTTCGCCCCAAAAGTGGCCACCGCTAGACGAAGAAAAAACGAACGACCCACTTCTCGCCCAATTTTCTGCCTCTCAAAAAAACGCTCTGAAAGCAAAGGAAAAAAAAGAAGAACGAAGAAGAGCACCAAGGGGAACTTTCCATTCATTCCACGGTTAAAATTTATGGTGACGAGGAAAAAGTTGAACCTATTTGTCCAAAACCTCGGACGTTCGAAATTTCTCAGTCATAAATCGTACTCGCCGCTATCGATTATCGATATCGTAGCGGACATTAATCGCAAGAGTAGCCAGTGCCTGTGGGTAACCAAAGGAAATTGCGAGGATCCGTGTGATAAGGAGAGTGTTGGCCAGTAAAAGGTCGGTCGCGCGTATCTCGTTGAGACGCGAAAGAACTGGCTTCCTTTCGGATGCAATCTGTTTCGGGTTGTTTGGGAAGTTTATAGGAAAATTGAGAGAAAATTTTAATTTAGTACAGTAGAGTTTTCCATACTCAAAAAAGTTGTTAGTAGGAAAAATTCTCGGATAATGAGATTTTTCGACAATATTACTTGGCTGATGTTAAATTTGATTTATTGAAATCAGGACGAAGAAAATGTTCAATTGGCTTGAAGATTTAAGGATTATATTTACGGAATAATCTAAGATAAAATTATATCCTAGACTTCATTTAACTCGTAAATATGTATATAAAATTGTTATTGTACAGAACGTATAAAAATACATGATTTTCCATCTGAAGATTAAAAATAGTCTCGTTGAAACATCGACAAATTCTAGACTCTGCTAAAATCCTAAAGTATAATTTTTTACCGATAATGATCTTTATCTGTAATAATCTTGCAATCAGGATCGAGCACCGCAAACGTATAAACGGTTCACGTCGGTGTGATCCAGTTAGAAATCGAATAAACGACCTCGATGAAATTAAAAAGAAGCTTCATGCAATGAGAGCTTGTTCAATTACCGACAACAATCTTGCAGTGGAAATCAAGTGCCATTATAGAGGATTAACATCGATATGATCTTCCGTTTTGTTATCAAATAAACGATCTCGATGGAATTTGAAAAAATGCCAACAATGACAACAATCTTCTAATGAAGCTCGAATACCGTGGCTTTCATTGGATGAATCGGACGACTCATTGCACCGTGTCGTTGCGTCGAATCATTGAATCGTCAGAAAATGGTATTTTGGCTGCTTGCGCAGGAAATATCTGCGAGCGTCTCGGTTGCTTCGATCGAAGAATGGAACGATACGCGGGCTGAGAGGGAAGGTAAAGGCACATCGAGGAGGTACATCATCAGTAACGTTAAACAATCTTAATTGACGAAGCGACGCGAGTAGAAAGCGTGATTATCGGAAGAAGGAGCAAAAGGCCTGGCGATCGACGAATTCCAGCCTGGAACGGGAATAACGATTACGATGCGAAAACGTGTCGTTGAATGTGAAAGTTCATGACAAACGGAATGCAACTATAAGGCAAGCTTTTAATGCAACGTTACCTGGCCGCGACAAAGCCCACCGGGTCTCGTTTCAACTTATTAGCCGGCTGTTTAACACATTGCGCACAATGTGCACGTAAACCGTGAAATATTGGCTGTTTCACGCTTAGCTTCGCGTTTCTTCCTACCGTCTAAAATGAGAAACTCGCTGAGACCCCGTGCAAAACTCTCGAATCATCCGCGTTTCTAATAAATTAGTAATCGAAGATTACGAGAGATAAGTCGATTTTTCTCGACCTTTCACTTTGAGCGACGCTTTACGAGTAGAAAGGATATTTCGATATCGAATAGTTAGAAATCGGATACGTCCAGCCAAGGACGTGTTATTGTTTTATTTTCGTATTTTCAGTATGAGAGTGCCTGAATATTTTTAATATTTTCATATTGCGGCAATATTTTCTATCCTTTTCTTTTTTTTTTTGATTATGAAAACAGTGGAAAAATATATATCTGATTATTAAATCGGATATGTCTTTGGCGGTTTCAATCGTTCAAAATAATACCATTTCTTCTCAAAGCTTGACAAAATCTACGCTAGTACAATATATTATTATTCCCTTAGATATCAAAAATGCCTTTGTGTAAAGCATTTCGTTTACTACTTCGACGAAACAACGTACAAATTTCTTTAACCAAATCCTCTTTATCAAAATATTACGCTCACTTGACTTTCGCACATTATTTCACGCTACTCAATCTTCAAAGTAATTGTCCAATCGTTCCGCTAGTCGATCTTGAAAAGTAGTCGTTGGTCATTCGCAACTTCTGATTTCCATTAAAATTCCGATTGCCGAAATTCGTCGGGAAAACGAGGAGAAGCGTGAAAATATTCGACGAACGATCTCGAGGAGTGTCGGACGTTGCATTTTAATTTTGTCGTTGTTTCCTCCACTTTCCAATTAAATGCCCCGGTGTCGTTTACTCAGCGACCGGTGCTGGCCATCGAACGTTCCTCGATTCATCCTCCTGCCGTTTCCCCTCGTTCACCTCCCTCCCCTCGTCGTCGTACTCGTGGCTGTGAATGGGCGAGCACGCGATTCCGGGAATTTAAAAACGGGAAGGAATTTCTAGAGAAAGGTAGAGAGAAAAGAAGCCGATGATGTGAGCGAGAAGGAAGAGAGAAGAAGGGAACGGGAGTAAGACAGAGATACGGTTCTCCGCGCCGATGTAGGCAGAGAGACACGTGGTGGGTGTGAGCTACTGGTATTTTATTGTTCGCTAGTGTGATTTGTGGTGTTGTTGTGTTGTCGTGTAGACGCTTGCTACACAGGGTGTACCGGTTTGCTTAGAAGGCCTCTGACTGACGTATGGGATCGTTTCGTCGGCGAGGTTGTCGTGAGCCTTGGAAATTGACAAGATCGAAGGACTTCCTCTTTTGTACTGGTAGAAATTAATAAAAATTCGTGATCCTAGCCTTCCTTTCAGGCAAAACAATTTTATCGTCTAATCACGATGAAACCTCGTTTATTATTATTTGAATTTCAAAGATTTCCCCCCTTTTAACTAATTAAATCGATTTTCGCGAATTTCTCAATTTCACCAGAAACGTAAACGTTGTTCGATTTTTTAAAACATATCTATAATAATAATTGTTACATAAAGGATCGATAGATAGTGGAAAGATAAAATCAGCGAACTATTTGTCCCTCGATAGATCCAGATAAATAGAGTTCCGTTGTCCATATGCTGCTAGAAAGAAGTACTATCGATCATTACTGTATCCTGTATATCATCATACCGGTATCCGTACAGACTACCTTTATCTCCCTTCTATGTGATCTTTATTGCGAACTTGTCGCATTTAGACAGTGAAAACCTTGAGGATAGGCGTGATATAGGTCAAGAGATCCTTGACTCGATAGTCGACTAATCTGTGTAGAAGTGTTGCTGCCTTCATTGCCTGTCATTGTCTTCCTTCTTATTAAATTCGATGGAATCAGCATGCTTCGGATCTGTCTAGCAGCTGTTCTTGTAAAATGAAACAACGATTAAATAGCATACTCTGTACCTCTTTTGCGAGAGGATAAACGTCCCAGGATTATTAATTATCGAGTTGGTTGGCGAAAGCCGAGTGTAGCACAAGGGGAACATACAGGGTGTTAAAAAAAGAGAGGCTGAAACTTGAAAAGCTTGTAGAGCTCGCCGCGGGAAGTAAAAAATTCTCATCAACATAGGTTCTAAAAGCGAGTTTAACTAATTCTCGGCTGGCCAAGAATAGATAATTGGATGGAGATTATGCCCCGCACGAAAAATAAGTCAACAAAAATAAAAAGAAAAAAAAAAGAAAGTGGAATAGAACTTTTACGCTCGAAGTCAAATTTAAAAGTTTGCTCAATTAATTCTTGAACTTCTTCGATTGCCTGTCTACCTCTGCCTGGCTAGGAATCTAATTCGCGTATACTCGTCCAACTTTCTCATTTTCATCCTTCTTCAATCTTCTTTCTTCTCGAACTTCGCTTGTGCCGCACGATTTAAGGTCACGGTGTATACATAGAATCGTGAGCAGAAGAGGAAACTTTGAAGCAGACTGTAACGATGCTCCCCGCCGAATAAGACTATAAATTCGTCTGTGTAAATCACGTGGGAGGGTAACGACAAGGGCAAAGGAGAGGGGTACTTTTTCTCGAGGGCCAGAGGATCGTACTCGTGGATGTTATTGGTGGCAGGTACACGTGTGTTCCCGAAGGGAAGCACGGACGTGGCCAAAGGGACAGGAAAGTACAAGTGTTTCAAGGAACGCGTAATTTATATTCGAGGCCCGTCGACGCGCACCAGCCAACGGTTTTATGTGCCTTTCGGGAAACAAACGTTACGAGGCAATTAATTTCGAAAATCGCGATTAACCGACCTCTCTTGTTCGATGGATCGTAATAAAACGCGGACACTTTGGCGAACGCGTGCCGTGGCTTTTATCGTTCGCTCTTGCTCGCGGATTTATCGTCTTGCGAAATCGCCAACCCTCCAACTTCTTGCCGTCTGGACGGCGTAAACTTTCCACCTTCAAAAGGATACTACGGTGCAGCTCCATTTATTGCAACAAATTTTCGATTAATTGCCGAATTACTCGACTCTTGCTGGCCGAATTTGCCCATCCGAGCGAGAAATAACAGCGAGGAAGATCCACGATATTATGCGAACTACGATCGTTGTACAAAGTATTTGTCCTGCAAGAAGTTCAAAGAAACGCGGTTCTATCGTACGCAAAAGACGCTAAATGTATATTATCGTTAATTATGATCGCGCTCGATGTTTGAACTATGACGTTGCACGAGGATGATGGCCATGGGAATTAGTTTAGTACGCGATTGGGCCAGGCTGAATTTTCACCGCAAATACTCGCGTGAAAGTGGAGTTGTGCGTGAATGTACGAGCACAGCGTAAGTACGCTCGAGTATCGACTCCGTTGCTCTGGTATCGATTGTTTGCCGAGTCAGGTCGGGGATATCCCGTTTCCATCAGACACATAATACTTGCATACCGACGAGGTTACGCTCGTTTCTTCGGGGTACCTTTTGTAGCCCACGCATTCATAGAAAGAACGTTTCCGAGAGTGCCATCCGATAGACTTCCTTCGACATTCTGCGCAATCCTTGACCTATTTTCCAGCGATCGGCACTTTCAGATTCGCAGTGACTTCTTAAGCTATCCGTAACGAAGTGTTTTCGTTAGATGGCACACTTCATTTTTATAGTATCGAATTTTTGGAGTACTAGGTGAATGTATGAGATCTAACGTAGCCGGACTTGACCAATGTACACGTAAACGCTACAATTAGACGGAGGATTTTTATATAAAATTGATCATGTGTCATGACATATATTTGCCTCGTTTTGCTTCGTTTGTACAATTAACGTGAGAACAGGATGAATTTATGCTACAGTTCGATACATGAAAGAGCAGATACGCAAATAGAAAGAAACTAATCTTTCTCGATCATAAACAAGCAATCGAAAGTCTGTCCTCATAAATACAATTCTCAATTATCGGGCTGATACAGAGAAATATTAAATCGTTTTCCGCGTGCAACGAGTTGACTGGAACTTGAGATTTGGAAGTTCGTTAGATTCGCAAAGATTGTCTGTAGATACGCAAATCAGAAATCTGTTAGTCCCAACCGATTTCTAAATGTATCCTACTCGAACCTGTCATTTTATTTTCATTTGAAGCGATACGGCAAGCACGCGGTTATCATTCATCGCGATCTATTTGGCATACTGTATACTGGAACAGAGACGAAAGAATGGAATTTTCTGAACGGGATCTAGAAATTAAATTAATAATCGAGTTCTCCTTCGCCGCGACAGAACGTGGAAGGCCGCGGTGGCTAACGATCGCAAAAAACGGATCTAAATCCGCGATCCAAGAACGCTTCTAACGGTGTCCGTGACTGCGGGGCAAAAATCTTGAATTTCGGTCGCTTTTTCCAACCACGAGCATGGTTACTCTTTCAAGGCTTGGTAGTCGCAAAGGCAACAGAGGTTCTAATTAGCTTGGAAGTTCCCCCGTCAAATCTAACACAGCTTTCCTCCATTCCTCTGTTCTCTTTCTCCTAGCTCGAACGAGAAAATAATTATCCCTTCCCCTCGCTTTGTGGGGGAATCGGAGCCTAGACAAATATAGCGTCGAATCCTGTTTTCGTGTTGCCTTGTTCACCGTGTACCTCCACTGACAACTCTTTAACGTGACTTTACGTTCGAAATACGTGCATCATTAACACTATGATGACCATCGATGACGTCATGCGAATGTGTTAACAGTCAGCGTGCTATTGCTATTAGTGGGTTTTTAAAGTGCTCTTATCATAGATTTAGGAAATGTTTTACAATCGGTGAAATTTTGTATAATCGTAACAACATTCGTATTTTGTTAATCGTTGATGGAGATACCTAGCCGCGAATAAAAATAAGATTTCAACTAACTAATTATTTCGTTCGGTAAGTTACGTTACCGAGTTTATTCACACACTCGTATGTGTTCGTTGAGGTATGTTCAGTAAGTTACGTTGTTCGCTAAGTCGTTATTCATCGATAACGAATATCATGGACGTACGACGATACGATGTGATAACGTTGAAACGTTAAAACGTTAGACACATCTCGACAATTTTTGCGAAGAGGCGCGGCGATCGAGATACGATCGAAAGAAAACGAGAAGAAAAGCTGAACTTGAGAATCCTGTCCGAGGATTCATCCTGCGAACCATTACAACAGGATCGTCAGATTCGACCTACTACGTAAAATATTTTCGCGCCGATCACGCGTTCCCAGATAGCGGATATTCGATGCTTAGTCATTTCTAACTTGCTCGCAGTTGCGGCAATTTTAAACGTGTAAAAACAATAACGTAACGCGAAGTATCGATTATGATACTTAATAGACAAAAGAAATCTTCGTGCGCGATATATTTCTCTAGTTACGTTCATAAAGACGCGAATTTGCTTAAACATCCGCATTCTTCTTACGTATAGCAATCAAACGTCGGTATATTTATTATGTGCTATAAAAAGAAGCATTTAAATGAGTTGAAAGAAGTGAGAAGTGATTTCATTTCCAATCTATTTCCGCGCGTCGTTATTTACACGGCTACGAGTATATTATACACATCGAGAGATACGAATTCCAATTATCCTAAGTATATTTTATTTGCACGAGCGTAAACACCGTGACAATCAGCTTAATTTCTCGATTAAGAAACGTCGCGGCAGGAAGAAATATAAGACGCATAATGAGGTTGAATATTCGCGGTTCGTGCATATAGTCGGCCGTCCCGTAATACCGAAGCGATATCCAAGGCAGAAAAGCCCGGTCTCTCGTGGATTAAACGTGATTCATGTACTCGACGAATCCGGCCGATCGAGGGAGTTCACGGTTTCTCGAGCGCGCGGAGCGGAACGCGCGCGCGGAGAGGCTTCGAAGAAAAGGAGATCGAAGATAATTGGTAGGAAAGCGATCGGTCGCGAACCACCGACCGTAGACGTGCGTTTTCTGCGTGTGCGAGCATACCGCCGTCGGGTTTGACGTTAGCTTCGGCTTGCTTAACGTAGCTATAATACGTGTAGTACACGTAAGAGGGAGGCGAGAAGAAAGATGGAACGATTTTGCATAGCGGAGCGAGAGAAAGGAGACGGACGTGGCGCTGAAAGACAGCGGCTTGTTACTTAATTCCATGCGCTCGCTTAAATAGAACGACTTAGACTTAAGGCCAGTCTGGAAAAATCGGAGACACGCCGTTTGTGGAGAGGCAGCGAACCCGTGCGTACACGCCAGCGTAAAGGCGCACGCACACAACGAGTTTAACGTTCGCCACGTACGAATACACCGGCGGACAACGGCGTATTTGATCGTGCAATGTCGGGGGTGCCTACTGGTTTTGATATACGAGCACACCAATACACGATCGAACGGTGTTACACGCGTGAGTCATATTGAAAACCAGTCCTAGCGATTGCTCTCTGTGCCGCACACGCGCTCGCGCCAGGCCTCTAAAGCGGCCGAGACTTCTGAATATCTTCCACCCGTGAAGAGAGTAACAAACTCCGGCTGCTCCGCGTCCCTCCACGATTCTTAAACTTTAGCTTTCCTTCCGTTGTACAGTTACATTCGAGTATTTGCCTTATTCAACTCTATCCAAGCTTATCGCCAACGATCTCGTTCGGAGAATTTACGTAGAATCGTTGAAATTGCAAATGAGCGGCAATATCGATTAGAATCGCGATTTTACACTGTTTGCGTCATGAGCAACGTTCGATGTTTTATTATCGATGTCTGTAACATTAATCCTGCTACGGTATTTTCACGCTTCGTTATGTTGTTTAACGTGATTTACAATTTAAACGATAAGAATGCTTCTATATTTTCTTCGAACTTGAGATATTTTATTGACTGGAAAATGAACGAAAGCAGGCTTAATTTCGAATTAACGAGGCAAGAATCAGCCTTATTAATTTATTACAAGTGCAACTAGAAATTTGCTTCGAAGTCTGTGCCGTCTCCGGGAATATTGGTTTTCCACGCTAACCTAAGATTGCCAATATCCTCTTCTGGCGTATCTCATACATGGTAGTCGATAGACTACGAGAAACAATCTGGTAGTAAGAGCGGGACTAGGAATATTGTTTACTATGAACGTGATTATCGACTGATAGGATCATGACTGGCCTCGGGAGTACTATTCTCTCGATTTTAACAGGAATGATTCTTTTTCGCGAATAATAGAGGATAACGTGTAGGTAATGGGTTGTTCGGAACGGGTTGCTGTATTGCTTCCCCGGATTGCACGAACGTAAACTATTTTTACTAACCGTGATGGCATCGCGTACACTTTAGCTGCACGCTGGCCGTGGCAGAGAGTTAGATGCCATTGTGGCGGGAGGGAACTCTGCCAGTTGGCGTAGAGCGCATAAAACGGAACAATAATGACAATGTACCAAGACAGGAATGTATTTATTCATTACCACTCGCGGTACACAAATAAACTTCGAAAAGAAGCCTCTGGCCATCTTAGAAACTCTCCGACTATGGTACATACACGTGTTCATTCTGCTCTCTTTGCGTTTTATCTGCTCCCTTTGATCTGCATTCTCTACTCGTTATAATCTACTCTATTCCTTTTGTCGCTTATACCATACCAGCACCCTCCATTCACAGCTTTCATTACTATGCCATTCAATGTACTTACTATCACATACTTCACCAGTGTTTCGTTAAATTCCAATAAACTCATGGTCCACATCGTAATTCTCATGAAATTGATGGCGACTTTATTCTAGGAATACTTTAGAGCCACTGTATAGTAGAGAAGAATAGATATATATATAGCAAGAACAAGAGAAGAGGATATATTTCTCGACTGCTCCCTATTCACTGTCCACGTCAATAAACGTTTATTTCAATTTTACGCAACAGTTTCTCTCAAAGTATCAACAGTTCTACTTCAACCAAATCGCTGACTCGACGAGTTTGCGCTCTGCTCCGAGTAGCAAAGAATGATGAGCCTAGATGATTTTAATTTAGACGAAACAACTATCTGTTGGAGTCAATTTACACGCAATTATATTATTCTCTTATACGGAAGATAATTAATTAAACGTAAAGATACGTAAAGATTCTGAATTCCGTGGATAAAGATATTTCCGAAACGTTGAGAATCTTCTTCTTGAAAGGAGCGTAATATCGGGACACAGAAATTAGCGACGCCCGATAGATTCCTACAATTCCCTCCCCTTTGTCGATAATTCATATTGTCGATATGCCTGTATTCCTCTATGACACCATATCCCTGCATCGTCTGCTCAGGATGCACTATCTCAGCTTCATCACTTGCATTTTCTCAATTCCCTGTGTCCGCCGTATCAGTTGCACCGAGCTCGCTAAATCTGTTCAACTGCGCCATATATACTTCAGCCAGTATCAAGGAACACCAGCAACGCATTCCATCGAACATACTCACGAATCGTATCCCGTACAAAGTAGTAGACCGAGCGTGGTAGGAAAAATGGAAGAAATCGGTGCACCGTGGTGGGTGAAAAGGCTGGCGGCCCGCTGTAGAAGCGCGTTTCCGTGAACACGAAATCCGCGGAAGCGAAGGGGGCAACCGGTCTGTGGAAATCCGTATCGGAGACGCGAGCGCGTACCGCGGGCAGAAAGGAGCGGGCTGAGAGAAGCGGTCAGGCAGCGTATCCACCCACGACGTGGCATACTGTAACGAGGCTACAGTCCATTAAGTGCGTACGGCTATTATGGCTAATGCATTACGGGGCAATAAAAAACGGGAAGTATAGCACGGCGGGCCGCGTGCGCACGCTCGGCAACCGGACCACATTCCATGTCGGACGAGTATGTACGCGCTGCTCAATGCATTGCCTTCAAGTACAACGCTCGTAGATACGACGACGACGACGACGACACGCGCGCGCACACAGCCGATCGAACATCCAGACGCGATCCATCCAGTCTAGTCGGCACGAACGACCTTTTTTTAACCCTGCCACGCTCTTTCGGTCGTTTTCAACGTAATCGTATGATTCTGGCGTCGAGAAGTTTCTAAAACGCGGGAAAACTGTCATTGGTACGCGTGATTTTTCCTTTTAATTTTATGTTAAACGTTCTTCCAAAATAGTAGGAGTTCGTTTCGACCGATGAAACGAGCAGAATTGGGATATAAGTATTTAGATCTTTTAGATTTTTTAGGTAATTTCATATTTTCACGAGTGTAACTATAAAAGTGGAATTTATATTCCGTTTCTAAATATTAGAACGAACTTTTGCATATTTTACGTATTCTTGAATATTATGTACATGCTGTACGCTTTTACGTTTCCAATAAATGCACGAACGTATGCAGTACAGTTATTAGCGTCTGAGGTTGAATATCGATTTATGTAGATACCGATGAGTTTCTTCGATGTTGGAAGATTTGTTTGGATTCTGACGATGTACTTCCATAGGTGAAGAATAGCTTTAGATCTCGACGACGTTTTTCAATGTTGCAACATCTGTTTAGATTCCGATGACGTTCTTCGATAAGTAGAAGAAGGTTCGTTCAAATTCTGACGATTACCTGCGATGTTGAAAGATCTGTTCGGACTTTGACGATGTTCTTTGATAGTCGGAAGAGATTCGGTTCAGATTTTGATTTTCTTCGATGTTGCAAAATTTGTTTGAATTCTGATTTTCTTCGATATTTGCAGGAATATTCTCCTTCTTCGCGTGTAACTGCCACGTACTAAGCATAAAAATATTCTGCATACGAATAGCCACGGTGACGGAATTTTTTCAACAAAAAGGTCGTAAAAGTGCATAAGAGAAATTCTCCACGAAAATGGCAGGCGCGAAGGAAAGTTGAATGTTCTCAGTCGGCGCGGCACAAAGTTTAAAAATATCGTAGCTCGGCCCTTCGAGCGGTGAAAATATGAATTTTTTATCTCTCCCTCGCGGACCATATGGCCGGTGCTCATCTCCACGGAGGGGTGGAAAGACAAAAAAGCGGGTCGAAGAGAAAGAGCGGGTCGAAAAAAGCGGAGAAACCGCGTAGCTACGGTATTTTTAGAATAGAATTTCCAAGGTGGTTTCCGTGGTTCCGTGCGACAGCCAGGGAAGAGGAAAGGGTTGCAGCATCCTTCTCTTTTTTTTATTTTCTTCCACGGCTCGCCACCCTGTCGTTTCCGCGTTTAAATTCTTCTCACCCTTTTTCCACCGACTGGAACCCTCTATTTTCCTTTTCAGAGTCGAGCATCCTTCAGCTGTCACTGCATGGCGTTCCTTTCTTCTTTCTCCTTCTTTGCCTAATTTACTTCTCGTCGATTAAGGAAACTTCATCGAGTAGACATTTTCCGAAACTTTTTCTTGTAAGAACTTTCGTCGCTTCGCGTGCCACGAACGTTCGTCTGCCCTGGACGATAAAGATCGGAGAGGTGATTATCTAATTGATAGATTAATTGTCTTCGTGGAAAATCATCTGTAGAACAACAAAGCGCCAGACCACGTACGCCTGAGGAAGATTCGCGAAATCAAACGTTGGTCGAGGGACGTTCAATACGACGAGCATCTAAATTGGTTTCTACTTCATCTTCTACAACCAGTTTTAATACCGCAACTAACTAGAACTAGAACTGGATCTTTGACGTTTATCTAGATATGGTACACGCGAATGATTACAATAAAGTGATAAGATAAATATAAACAGGGATAATATAGTCATATTTCTATCTCACTGAAAGCCAATACTAATCTCGTGAAAAAGCATTTTATGCGAAACTTTTATAAAAGTAAATGATCATTAAGAATACTACTTTTGAAAAATTCGTTACATTACTTTACAATAAACATAGCAAGAGGGAAGAAAATATGTCCAAATTTCCATTGATTTCTCGAGACATTTTCAGCTACGCGCTAATGTCTTTCTGCCTTTCTTTTTATTCTTTAACGTGAAAAGACATTTCTATCAAATTCTGACTACCTGGAATCGAAAGTACCGATATTTCTTTTTTCTCTCGATCCATCCCTCCGGGCAACGGCGGCTGAATCCGGTAGCCCGTTATTTAAAGGTTCTTTCTCGGCTAATGGTTTTCTCACATGAACATCGAAACGGTACAAAACCCTTCTTTCCGGATATTCGAAACCCTTCGGTAAAGCTAACGAGAAGGTTTCTGCGTTAGGAATGAAAAAACTGTGACTCGGAATTTTAAAGTCTGTCAACAGGGTTACAAAGTAAGCAAGACGTACATACAATGGCTACAAAAGGAATATCGTTAAACGATACGAAATTTAATACATTTGGAGCTGACTGATTAGTACGTAAATGCCATGGTAAATATAATGCTATGCTAATACGTTTTGGACCATGTATTACGATTACAAATTTATATGTTATATTTATATGAAAAAATAAAGATATATAAGTAAGATAAGAAATTATTTCGAAATGAGAAAATTTTTCCTATCGATCGACAAAGTATTAAATGACACACTAACGCTCCATCTTTCTTCTTCTGGTACCATTATCAAATATATCATTGAATGGTCGATCCAATAAATCAAGCGTTTTTTTTAGTTAAACGATGCATATACCCGCACCGATAAAGTAAGTGCATTAACCGACAGGTAAATCTTGATTTGAAGAAACACGATATTTTATATGACGAGGCTAAACGGGTCTTTAAGGAAACGATCAGGGATCGGTATCCTGACCCATTTCCAAAGGGTAACTCAGCAACCCTTTCGCCAGCGGAACCTAACGGGCCGCGACTCCTTTTTCCCACATTCTAGTTTCCACGAAACATCGACTACCTGACCTTTCGAAGGGGTGAAAAACAACCCTGGAATTAAGTGGGAATCCCTCGGAGCGCAGGTGACGCCACCAGCCAAGATGAAACGAAATTAATTTCCTGGTTTCTTCGTTTCATCGTCTCGAATCTGCGTTACCGTTACAGTTACCAAGCGAAATTGTAATTCGTGTTTAGTATACGTCAGCTGCGTTTTATCTGCATTTTCTCAGGCTCCTCCGACATGTGTTAGGACGAACCCTATTTTTTTTTCTATTTAAATTGAACGAAAATTATATAAATTTAGTGTTGGAATTTGAAATTATCGTAGGTTCGAGATCGAATATTCTTCGCAAGGGAATTAACTCCTTGCTTCATATGTTAGTTTCAGCACTTTAAATTGAAGAATAATAAACATAAATCATACATTTACGAACTTTGAATATTTTATATTCGTCAAGGTATTACAAATTACAGTAATCGACTCCTCCAATTTCTATCTTTCAATCCACATCTTTGTTTCGACAAACAGAAATCTTCTTTCTTGAGCAAAATTTGACTCAAAATCGGGACGAAACTCTACAGGTATCGATAACAATTCTTTTGTATTTTCCTCAAACATAATATACTACCTTTCAACAATAGAGAATCATAACACAAAGAACGCAGTTACTCAAATAGCCGTTAAAAAGGAACCGAACCATCTGATCGTAGTTCTCAAGGAGCATGTTCAGATTCTTTGTTTTCATACACATCGCGACCACGGCTGACGATAAAGCTCAGCGATCGAAGCACGACATCAAGAAATACCAACGTAAGAGATTGGCGAAGTAATCGTGACGAACGAGGATGTCGAACCACCGATGAATCGAAAAGGAAGAACGTTCACATGACCGCGTGGGTACATGAATGAGTCCTATTTTCGCTTATGACTCTTTTGAGCTTTAATTATCTTTAATCCGTGCTATAAACTACCCGCACGATGTAAATAGGCTCGGAAATGTCAATCTAAAAGTTGGAAGGGACCCGTGAATGGTCGGTTGTACCGAATACGAAAAGAAAAGCCAGCCGGCTCCTGGGAACACTGGCTCCGGATCGTTTTTAATCGTTCGTTCCCGCTTTTGTTTCATCCAGCGCCAGTTAATTCGGCACATTGTTACTCCATTATGTTTACGATTGAACCTTTACAAGAATCAAAGCTCGTCCATACGGGGCTCGCGGCGAAAAAAGGGGGAGGTTCCACGTTGGTCGGAGGGTGGCGAAACTCTCAACATTATTGGACAAGAGCTTACCCCTGCTCTCGTAGCTTCCCTTTGAAGGGCGAGCCTGCGCCCTGCCGCTCTTTTGTTTCCACCACTGTAACTATGGAAAACGGGAGAATGCTTCTTTGCATGGAATAACAAACTAACGACTCGCTGTAGGGTCCGCGCTTTTGATCCTTTAGAATTTTATTTCTCCTGTCCCCTCTGTCCCGCCAAACTCGCAGATTTATTCGCATTTTTTCGAATTTCATCTTGTAATTATATTTTTAAGCGTTGAAACCTTCAAGATATCAATTTTGATTTTTAAGCTTACGCCATACTCATACTTTTCTTTGTAACATCGATTAGCTGTTAACAATTCGTTCGGAGTCTTACTTAAATTATGAAAAGCTGCAGTTTTCCGATTTCCATCTTCGAGCGATCAGATACCGAGGAAGATTTCGTCGTTTCACTTGTACAATGAATCGCTTATTCGTGCTTCGCGGAATTTTATTTTCTAATGATTTCTCCAATCGCCCAGACCTTTAAAATTCGAATCATAGTTTTCAAGTTGCAGCGTCGGACAAGCGAAGAGTTGTCGTTTCTCTTGGTGAAATAAATCACCTAGATCGTTCTAAGGTGGTCCGCGAAAATGATAGGAAATTTGACAATAAGCCAGGTTTAATTACTGGAAATATTAAACAACTTGAACATTAAAATTCGAAAAGTCTACCTACGCTGTTTATCTATGCCATATTGATCACATGTATGCGAAAAAGGGACAAGGGACGTAGGAATAGATAACGATAGAGAGATTAGAGTATCGATCGATAAGGAGCCACTTCCTAATTTTCCCGAGTGAGAAGAGACTATGCGTTTTTCTAAGTGTTCTCTGTCTCAATTAACAACTAACTGAGAAGAGAGCGGGATAATCGTCACCCCTGTGAAACGAATCGCCGATAAGCGATGACGATGACACGGGCACCCCGTTTCAGCTAGTAAAATGTGGGAGGGTCTAACGGAGGGTTGAAGAGCTTGCGTGACGTCATTGGCCGACACAGCACCCTGGCGATTCTGCGCGGGGTGCAAGTTGACTTCGCCGTATCGCGCGTGGATATTTCCAACCCCCGGTACGAATTTCGAAAAATATTTGGTTATTCTGTGTCGGAGTGAGAGATCGTTCTTCGACCCCTTCGTTCGTTGTTTTCTTTATTAAATATTTGTTTAGAGATACATCGGGGGCTATCGAGGGTCTGCGCGTTAGATGTTGGAATTCTAACTTTTGTTTTTCGAAATCAAACGAGGGAACGATTGCGATTTTTTTTTTTTTTTTTTTAACGTTATAATTATACATGGACTAAATTGGAAAACATTAGCTTGGTTATTCTCCTAGAAATTCCAAGAAGGAGCTCCGTGTGTATACGGTAGGTTACGATATACAAACACGTAACCGAGTCTGTATTATCTAAACCGAGACCAGGCGTAGTTAAACGAACGTTCCTATAACGGACATACGCAATCATTTGTTGGGCATCACGAATAAATTCCATATGCCAAAGAAAGAACAGTCGAACACGATACAGAAACGTCTGGTCAGTTTCAATTTTCCGAATATCAGCTACCATTATTCAAACTGATAAAGTGCTATTATTGAAACCGTCGGGTTATTCAAACCGCTTTCCCTCCGATCAGTCCGGATATTGTTATACGTGGTTCCACTGTGCTTGTACTTTCTCCCTAGACGATCGTAATTTTCCTTATAATTCAGAATCTAACAATAAATCAGTTTACTTTTGCTTCTGCGAATTCCAAAGAACACAAACGTGTTTCTCGTAATATCGAGCCTATTTCTGGGCCCACCCACAAACCCCCTCCACTCGCACGGACTCGAGGGTGAGTCCGCGATAAGAAGAAGCACGTGGACGACGCATC
>NT_176446.1:1756499-1756786 GCF_000188095.3 Bombus impatiens
CCGCTCGCCAGCCGGTGGACGAGTGCCACGACAGTAGACGAAGAGCAGAACTTCGTAGGAGCGGTTTGTGTGCGTGGCGGCGGTGGCACACACGCATCCTTCTCTTTTCTTCCCTCGTTTAGCCTCGCGGAGTGCGTGTATCCGCGGTTCTCTCTCGGTAGGCTCCGGTTCAGTCAGCGGCGCGGCGAACATCGCAGTCCGTTGGTTCGGGTGCGAGCGAGACAGAAAAGACAGAAAACCGCGTGGGGAGAACGCGAGCTGTCTGGGTTGGGAACCGGGACGCGGAG
>NT_176446.1:1756826-1775177 GCF_000188095.3 Bombus impatiens
AACCCGACGTGTCGTTCCGTCTGACGGGGTGGGGCATCGTTCCAGGACAGCTTTGGTGGGGACAACGAACCGCAGCGTTCGTTCCTAAGCGGCGAAGGAAGGGGCAGAGAAGTGGCACCGCTCCCCTCCACTCTGTCTCTCTCTTACCCTTCGGAGGGGTTCAGTCATCTCGCGCCAGCCGAGCCACGCGCACTCGCTTGTTTTACGTTCTGGGCTCGGTGAAAGATTCTCTCTCTGCTTCGGACGCCTCTACGTTCTCACGCGTTCTCTCTCGACCACGGATCGTCCGACGTCGTTCTAATAACCCCGTGAAAAACGGGGGTTGAACCGTCGATTTAGCAGCGGACCGCGCGCGGTCTCGCGGGATCGTGCCAGCGTCTGCTCTTTTTTTTTCCTTCTCCCTCGGATCGAGTCGGAGTCAGGATCGCCTTGGCCTATCAGCCCGGTCAGTGGACAGCTAGACACACGGAACCAGACCGCCTCCTCCGGACGGAAGCCACGGAACACCCCCACTTCTTCTTCTGGTCAACCTAAGCCTCCCCCACCAAGCAGCCGGAGTGGAGTGTTCCGCGGTGTAGAGTGGAAGGCACACCGGGTAGCGAGTTTCACGGGTGGAGAACCCGCGGATACGTCGCGATCAACCCCCCAGAAGAATCGCCGGTAAGGTGGAGGACGTTTTTCCATCGTTTCGAGTTGTTTGAACGCGCTGCTTTCGACGCGAAACGTTTTCCCCCTCGTACGTTTCTGCGTCTTATCGTGATCTCGCTCGTTTCGTCCGGTGGACGCGCGCATACCCCACCCTCTGCGGACCATTGCCACCACCAGTTGGCAAACAAACCCTCTCCCCACCCCCTCGGGCGTGAGTAGAGAGAGCCGAGCTAGGGAAGAGAGGACAGTGGCATCATCGCGCGCCGCCAATTCTCGACTTCTCTTCGTGAATTCGCGCTGGTACCGGGGACTTCCGGTTCCACGGCGTCGTCGAAGGGTCGCCGGAGTCGTCGTTCGTGTTGCGTCGAATTAAGTGATCCGTTTCGTGGATGTCCATCGGATGACAGTGCAACTTGTTGGGGGAAAAAGAGAAAGAAAAAAAACAACAGGGCCAGTGCTTTTTTCTCTTCGTGGACGGTGTGCAAATATACGATCGATGTGACAAGTTTTACGTGACCAGTGTGACTCGAGGGAATAGATTACCGGAGACAAGCTTGGTGATCGATACCTGGCTCGCAACCTCAGTCGGTTCGAACTGATCGGTGTTAACGCGATGCCAAAGTGATACACTCCGCCACACGAAACTTTAGACAGAGCCACCGTACTATACGAGTGAGTGATGAGACACGGCGACGACACGCGATCGGGTGAAGTTTCCCTCTTCGTGTAGGAAAATCGACGTAAGGAAGTTACGACCAACGACTATCGTCAGACCCATCCACCTTTCATCGAATTCCGGGATCTCATCGCCGGGAGAGCGCTACTATGTTCACCAAACGAGAGACAAGAAGCGGAGGAAACGGAGATACTCGTTGAGAAAGGGAGAAATAGAGAGAGAGAGAAAGAGAGAGAAGTCGAGGTAAATACCTGAAGAGTCTTACCCTCTAACTAGACCTTAGAAGAATCGTCGAGAATAATCTCGCGCTTTAGGAAAAAAAAGCAAAAAGGCGCGGAAATATGGCAAGTCTGCCTCCGTCTAGTAGAAATATCGTTAGCGAGCAGAATGTTCCGTTGCTGAGTTTCGGGAAAGCCATTAAAACGGGTCGCGGAGCAGGTTTATTTATAATTTATACGAGCGAGTGAACATTGCCGCGCGCCTGCAGTAACAAAGTATTTGAATTATGTCAGGGAAGTGATGGGTTATTGCAGGGGAGGGCTGTAAAGTAGTTGGCAGCCACTTAGCCTCGGATTTTGAGAGGTGCGCGTTTCACAGGCCGGATTTAGCATGGACGCATTGTTCTTTCGTGGCAGAAGGAAAAATTTCGCGGCTGACACCCGACTACGAGAATATTCTTTCGCGCGAGACCGAGCTCATCCGACTCTCAGGATTATATTCTAAAAACGCACATGTTACATGTCTGTCGAATGGCGTGAATCCTCTCGACCTGCACAGATACACGTAATTACCAGTAAGAGAATATCGCGTTCGGTTAGAGCGGAAAATTAGCGCTGCTCACGGTCTGGCCGGGTGGAAATAACTGAGAAACGCTGGCTGATTTCACGCGACGATGCTATCTTAGCGGGATTTTAAGAAACTAACCACGGAAAGAAACACGTTATCGGAACCGGGGGTTGGACGGGGGTGAATTTTTATGGCGAACCATGCCTGACGATTTCTTCGTCCCGAGAGCCTGTAATCAGAATCACGGCTCTCGATAAGCACTGCCCCTGTTCGTTTTCAGAACTTCCTCCTTCGTGTTCGATAAAGGTGTGCACACCGAGAATTAACCATCCCGCCTTGTATATTTCCTTCGCCTTTTTTTCTTCCTCTTTTCTTTTCAACCACTGCTGAGACGTTGAAAATGAGGCTTGTAATTTGCCGTCTCGAGAGAAAGAAAAAAGAACAAAGAGTCTTGGAACAGGTGGTGTTTTCATGTTCCATGCAGTGTCGTTTGGAAATTTTCCCCTTACACTTATCGGATTCGATCTCGTTTACGCTGGCCTCGCGGGTTTATCGTTCGTTTCTGTTCTCGCGTAGCTGCGATCGATTTGGTAAGTGAAACCATATGTATATCTATGGTGAAATGTTTGCTGGAAATATTAGAAGGATTAGCGTGACGTATCTTCTTCGTTTCGATTCACGATGGATGACAAGCATGTTGGTCGTATACCGAAATCTCTAGTGTTCTTTTCTAGTCCTCTGTGATTATTATGATTTGAATTATTATGATTTTGAATGATGATCCATACGATCGAAATGGATTCTCTATTTCAATAGATATAATCAGATACTGTACGTATATATAGTTTCTGTACGTTTGCTTTTAGTGTTTCTCGCCTTTCGTGTATTGCACGCTCTTTACGAAGGAAATATTTAAAATAGAAGAGATACAAACGCGGAGAAGAATCGGAGGAGAACATCAAGGTTGAATTATGATCTTTTTTCCGCTCTTTCGCTCGAAACTCTCCTCTGTAAAGAGACTAAAAACCGGCGTGCGAGTTGAAGGTTTTGCGCGAACCTTCTTCCTTTTTCAGCCTCGAAATACGTGCAATCCACCCCGCGAATTCTTAAAGTAAATCGCAAGAAGCAGCTGCTCGTCCGATCGCTGCGCCAAATTAGACCCGCGACTCTTCTCCAAGGAATCTTTCTTATTACCCTTTAAACCGACAAAACCCCTCGCGATATAGCCATTTAGGATCGATCTACCGACACGTTCTAAAGTAAACAGGCCGTAGGAAGAAAAGAGAGGGAAGAAAAGAAAAAAGAGACGCGTAAGAAACCGCGAAGGGGAGAGATCGGTGTAAAAAAGACAATTGGCAAGAAAGACTCTAGATAAAGGAATGAAGAAATCAACGAGGGAAGAGTGCACACTTGTTGATACACGCGGATGCGAATCTGGTGGAAAGGAGGAAAGGACGAGGAGAGAAAAAGAGGGCGAGGAGGTTGCGGTGGCTTTGGCGAAAGAGGGGAGGAAAGAAAACCTCGAAACAATTGGAGGCGCGGAGGCGGCCGCATTTCATGTTGCCTGGCATCGGCTCCCTTTAAAGAGTCTCTTGCTTTTTGTTAGCTCTTCGAAAATTATGATTGTTTGTCCGCGAGATTTACTGCTGCCGCGGCCCTCTCAGTGCGGTACAACGTAGTCGAGGTGCCCTCCAGGGGCACCCAAAGACTCTTGCCTCCTCCACTCCGAACCGGCGAAGAGGTTGGGGGATGGTTTGCAGAGATTAGAGAATCACGAACGTCGTACTCCACTATGTCGCGCTACCGTCTCCCGTTTCTGCCTCCGCTGCGATCCGCTTCCTTCTTCTTATCCTTTTTTCGCACCGTTGTTTAGTTATCGCCGCCGGTCCCGCGTAATTTGCCCGCGCAAATTAGCGCTGTTTGAATTAGCTGATCTCAGGCCGTGATTAAAAATTTCCATCCAGTGACCGGGATTTAAGTAGGTGCTTTTCCTTTCCTCTTCTTGGTTTCTTCGTTTCGAGTATTTCCTTTCTTTTCTTTTGTTTCTTTTTGTTTGGTTTAAAGGATGCTTTGAAATTTCGAGACTTTCGTTGGAGTTATTGACAGGTCGGATGATTTGGAGGTTAAGAAAGTTTCGTCAAGCTGAAGTTTCTAGTGTTGCTATGTTTTTTTTAATTCGCATTAAAAAGGAATTAGCCTGACGCGACGAATAAAAATGGTTTTCGTGTTTGATATTATCGGCGTGTTAAGTGATTTGGAAATTAGGAAAGATTTGCCGACGAAAGATAGTATAGGAGTACTTTTCCTTATTAGACTTAAAAAGTATCTAGTCCCGCGCAACGATGAAAAAATTTCCACCGAATAACCGGGCTTTTCCATACGTTTTTTTCCTCGTTTAGAGAGACAGTTTCTACGTTTAATGCTTGGAATTATCGACGAATCAATGATAGTTCTATCAATGAGAAAGACGATAAGAAATGGTAGAGGCAAATCATTTTCAAGTAACTGCAGTTTATGAATCACTTAAAAATAATAGAGCAGCTACACGGAGAGAGAAGACGTTTTAAAAAGAAAACGATCTTCGACACAGAAGAAGGATTCCCTATTAGCACGTTTATTAACCTATTTTACATGACAACATGTAAACCGATTTTACACGACGACGCACGTTTCATTCGGACTCCGGTAAAAATAATCTAATGAATCTGTAATCGTTCGCGGAATATGTGATGAAATATTTATTGAGAATCGATGACTGCGGTAAAGAGGAGTCGACGTGGAGAGGATGGGAGAACATCCCATTCGTGTTGTACGCGTATCACGAGCGAGGAAATGGGGAAACTGTAAAACTTGTTTCCAAGCTTTTTTTCTGGTCTCGATGGTGGATTCAAGGCTCGACGATCACGTTCGATCGTAAAACATCGACTTGCGAGCTCGATACTCACGGTATTTCCGTTGATTTATTCGGCATCTTATTGTGCCTCCGAACTAAACCCGGCCTGACCATCCCAAAATGTGACTTTCTCTCTTTCTCGCCCTCTCTCCTTTCGTTCATCTTGCTCGCGGACCTGGCGATCGCTCTATAAATTTCACGAGTCTTTCGAACCCTATATTTTCTCGTTATCCTCGCGTTTTGCACGACACGTTTTATTAAAGTACGATAATTTTACGAGGCGCAGCCTCCATCCCCCGTCATTCGTTCTTTCTACTCCTACCCGCCATACCTCGTCTCTCTCTCTCTCTCTCTCTTTCTCTCCATATTCGCCACTATCCGCCACCCAGGCGAACGCTCTTTTTCCCTCCGTTTCACGGTTTTGTCGGGTCACGAATTGTTGTTCGCGTGTGCCCTCGCGGCAAGAAGAAAAGATAAGAAGAATCAGCCGATAGATCGGGTTTCGCGTGGAAATGAATTCTTCTTGGTCTAACGCGTTCCGAATCGCTCGAATTCTCGACAGTTCTGGTCCCTTTAGATCCGCAAAGAAACGGGATACGTGTGCCGGATTGCGTGTTTGGTAAATTGGACCGGCGAAACTTCTTGCCTAATCTATAAAATCGAATTAAGCGGCCTGGTGTTCACACGGGCATGTTACAATATAATCTTCTTGCTTCCGAATCCCTTTCGCCGTACGTGTCAGTGGAAACTGTTGTTCTCTAGCTTCTTTCATTCCTGTGACTTATTCGTTTATTTATTTACGACGAATCGAGTATCGTTTAACGAGACTATTGACTGCGACATCTGTTGAACGGAATTAGCGTGATCGTCAAAAATACAAACTTCTATAAGCGTGGACCGGTAACGATGAAAATATTGAGAGATGGTGAGATACAGAAAGTTAAAGCAACGGCCCTCGGGTGTTTGATCGGAAGTTGCCGAACAATTATTCAATTACCATCGATCGACAAAGCGCGGGGGGAACGAAGGGAAGATCAGAAGGCATCAGAGAGAGCGTTCTCGAGGCGGGTCGTTCGTATACGTCCGACTGTACCTTCCTCGGGAAGGCAGCTCGGCAGTAAAAGGCCTAAAGTTTTTAATACTTTCAGTTGTTTTTATGGCGGCTGGCATTTGCTCTTTTTTATTGTTCGTCTCCTCTTTCCTTCTACCTCATGGCAACACGCACACGACCCTTCAACCACGATCAACGGAGAAAGAGAGACAGACAGGCAGACAGACAGACAGAGAAACAGTAAAGAAAAGAATGGAAGAGAAAACGAACGCGAACAAGAAAGAAAGAAAGGAGGCGATGGAACGCGCGTACACGCGGTGCAAAAGAGAAAGAGGGGGCATCCAAACGAGAGAAAGACCTCAGTCAGCCTTCTCTGATGTACGACTCGGCGGTCCGCGTGAAAAAAATCCCATAAACCAGTAAAAAAGCACGGGGTCTGTGGGCCAGAAGGGACGGGAGGGACGAAACAGGCGGGATAAGGGAGGAAGAAGAAGAAGAAGAAGAAGAAGAAGAAGAAGACGAGGAGATGGAGGGCCCAGTATCGCTAAAGGAATTCCTCTTATGACGAACCACGCGTGATTTTCTCTCATTCCCCCCTCCCTTCGAACCTTCCAGTCCGAATGTGCACTTCTTCACCTCCCTTTACAACCATTCTCCCATTTCTTCTTCTTCGTCTGTTTCTTCTTCTTCTTCTTCTTCTCTTCCCATTGCCTTTCTGTTGTCTTTGTCGTTACGCGTGTGCTTCGCTCTGCCCGGCCGTATTCTTCTTCTCTTACCCTCGGGCCGTGCTTCGACGCGGCCGTGAAACCGCGGCGATCTCGATGCACGAATTAAAAAGCGAAGACAGAAGAATTTCGAATGACTAATGACGGCCACATGTGCCGGCGTCGCGTCTATTCTTCTTCGTGCATCCTCGCCGCGATGCTGAACACGAGGATCTCGTGTTGCTTTGTCGCACCGAGAGAGAACACACTCTATCGATTTCGTATTCGTCGTTTTCCACGCCGCCACCGCTGGATACTCTATTAGGTGACTTAGGCCGAGGCACAGATCCATCGAGAGCGAGCCGTGTGTGCCGAGAAGAGGATTTACGAGCGTGGCGTACGTCTTTGATGCAAATCTCGCTTGACGTTGTCGACGTCTCGTCCATGAATATTCCCGTTTCTGTTTCGTAACGGATCTGAAAAATCCGACGTTAACGCTTCAACTACGAACGAATAAGCTATAAAATATGTATGAAAGAAACTAAGGTGCAACGTGTAGGAGAAAGCTTCTACTTAAGGAAAATCCGACCGAACCTTTGAAAATGCGTCGCTCCAAAATGGATGAAATTTCGGCGAAAAATTACGAATTATTCAGTTTGATTAATCTGGTGTTTCTAACATTAAGCGCAACTCTGTTTATGATGATACGCGCGTTTTGGAAAGTTTTGGCGGCTACCACATTAGGAATCGAGCAATTTAGACATCGTAAAGTCGTAGAATCTAAGTGGAAAGAATGTTAACGAAAAGAGTATTGCAGAAATCCTTGGAATTCTTTTATATAATCAGAGTGGCGGGAAACAATAAAATTGCAAATGACACGTTGAATTAATGCGACGTTGGTTCTTAATGAGTCAATTTGTGAATTGCAATTTTATAAATTAAGATTGAGATAAACGGAGTATTTGTGATTTTTGATAAATAGGTGACGCTTGCTCGTGGGCGTTTGAAACGATTAATTCAACGAGCGAAAGGATTTCCTTTTCGATTCGTGTTTCGTTTGTTCCACGTTGCGTTCGATGATTGTTACAACGCGTATATGTAAATTTACGCGAGTAAAACACACGCATGTAATATTGGAAAGAGAATGAGAGGTAGAACGATGAGGAGAAGAGGGAAAAAAGCGAGTCGAAACCAGAGAATACGGATTGTAGTTTTCTGTCAGACTGTAATGGAATATCGCCGCGCACTCTATGAATAGTTATGGCTCCTTACGCATAAATTAGACCGTAGGAATTAATAGCTAATTCAACAGCTTTTCAATTATCGTCGAAGCGAGAATTCAGTAATACCTGCCTTATAAATATAGATAAGAAACGTTGTTGTAATTTTATCGAGAATGTAAGTCTCATTACTTATTAGCTTTTCTCCTTTCCCCTTTTTCCTCATCTACTAATCGTCTAATAGCGTTTTCACCATAAATTTTCATAATCGTACAGGAATCCAATCTTCCCAATTCCACTCTGCTTTACGATTTTTCTAATATCGTTTTGATTCTCTAAATTTGTCTAATTTAGTAAGTAGGTAGTCGGTAATTCTTTACAGTACTTAAATTCTCATTTCAGAAGCTGATACGTTACGTTGCGAATCTTTTAATAAATTTTCTGATTATCGGCACTTGAGTTTCTTTATTCGTTGCATTAATTTTCCGTTTAGTTACTGCCGTTTTACTTATATCATAATCAATCTTTCGTAATTTGAAATATCAAATTCACTATCACGGACATAATTCAACCTCGTTTTCTTCTACGTTCCCTCCTAACTCGATAGTAAGGCATTCACATCAAACCCTTTTATTCTTGCTTACAGATTATGTTGCTTCAGTTTGTCTAAAATGAACGAGGAACGTTCCGTATAGATTATTCAAAACGCTGATTTTTAAATTCAAAAGAAAATAGGTAAAAAAAAGTCATTATCCATGCATCGTTTTCCTTAAACGAACGTGTGCAACCTGCTTTCGATTACGGTATATGTCCCTGCAATTTGTCCAGAATAATAAAAAAGCACTCCGTGCAAATTACTGAAAACTCTAATTTTCGAAGACACTACGAAACAAGAAATCATTCTCCGCAGAATTGTTGCTTTTCTTTTTTCTTTTTTTTTTTTACGAAAGAACGTCCATTCCGACTTTGAATCGTATATCGTGCTCTTGTAGATTAAAAATTAAAAGAACCCACGCAAATTACTGAAAACGTCAATCTTCAAAGAGAAAAATAAAAACAGTCGCTCTTCATACGTTGTTTTCTTAAAAAGACCGTCCACGGCCGATGTTGTAGCGTATCGTGGCGATCTTCGAACGGAGTTGGAAAAGGAGAAACGAGACAGAAAGAGGCCGAGATCGGAGCACCATCCGTAATTTCAGATAGAGTCGGTGCCGGGTGTTATTAAACCCGATAGGCCAGCGAATGTTTCTCCCTCGCGGGTGTTCCCCGACTTCAATTTAAATCGGTGACTTTGCTCTTCTGCCTCCCTCCGCCGTGGCCGGTTTCCTCTCCTTTTCCAGCAGACGTGCGTGGCTCGCGCATATTTCTGTCCTTCGAGGCAAGAATCCCTTCGGGATCCTTTCGGCCAACGAACGAAATGGAAAGCTGCGAAACAAGATCTACAGCCTATGCGATTCTTCTCTGGTTATTAAGCAACGATAATTATCAAATTGAATCGTCGATCCATTTGGTCAAGCCTCTTTCGTTCTTCTTTTTCCAGGCCAATGTGTTTCTTCCTTTTCTGGTAGCTCGTTCGACAAACCAATATCCGACCCGTCTGTACTTTGAATCGGGCAATGTATCTCAGAGACGAAGGTGTCGCCAGGAATTTACTAGAAAGTAAAAAGGTTTGTCGTGCGTCGCTGTGGCAACATTCAAGTCAAATTACGCGTGGGGTAATGATACACGGGGAATAAAAAATTGTTAGCAATTTGGATCTCGTATGTCAGTGAGATTGGAATGTCGGTTTATCACCGCTCGATACGAAACGCAGAATTCTGCATGCAACTCTGTCAAACGTGTATCAATAACGCCATTGCGAGCCCGTGGTACTACTTACGGTTTAATTAAGATCGCTCGAGATAAATCTAGACTGGGTCAGTTACACGTGAATTAATGATTTCCATCGATCACGTGCCACTAACCGATTAATAACGGAACGTTGGTAATCGGCCAGCTATCGGTTTAAATATTCCTAATTCGCGTTATAGCCAATAGGTTGAATTTTTACATACGTCGAATCAATAAACCGATATTTTTCATAGATCGAACCACTGGACTAAATTTTTCCGTAGATTGAAATAGTAGATCGAATTTTTCCAGAGATCGAACCATTCGGTTCAAGTACATCGAGATGAACCATCAGCCTCGTTCTTTTTCGAGGCACGTCGAATGTGTGTCTTTTTTTTCATAACATACGATACTGTACAATATTCGCAATTTTTTGTCAAATAAAGGAAGAGTTACATCATGTACAAAATCTTTAACAAAACCCAGAACGATTTCTATTGCAATTTACATAAACGCTCCACAATTCTAAAATCGTACAATTAAATGAAAGAGTATTTGCATTGCTTTATAGAGACTCGGAAGAATTTGTGTTATAATTCAAGTAATATACATGAATTCGTTAAAATAATGATTTTGGCGGCTCAAGATTGATATTTCCATTGTAAAACATGCTACTTAAAAAAAAAATCAATGTTCTTGTAGCTTCTACGTACGTATCATGCTCGAATTATAATAAAACTTATTCCACGAGATCTCCAGGTTTGTTCAAAATTTTGAAAAACTTCAAAAACTTTCCCGGCACAATCATGATGCAGTATACAATCCCATTACGAGTTCGACTTCGTACGATATATACGATACACGCTCATAAACTGTTTCCATAAATATTCCGCTACTTTTGCAAGTAACTGTACTTTCAACCATTTCTGTATAATTCGTTTCTTTCCGCGATTCGTAACAGAAATCATGTCGGACGATGTCTAATTACGCGAAGAGGAGGAGCGTGTCGCGTCGCATCCGAGATCGTTTGTCACGATGATCCCTCCGACAAGTCAATGCCGCGTTCTGGAGTCAAAGAAATCATTCATCACCTCGTGGCATGGCGACTCGAGGCGGTTTGCTGCTCGCGTGCTTCTCCCTGTCAGTCGATCCTCGAACGACGACAGGATGCTCGGCTCCCTCGAAATCCACCACTCGACTCGAGACCTTCCGGTGAACACCCGGAATACCACCTCTGTAGGGGAGAGATGATAGGACAGACTCGAAGAAGTCGAGCCCTCGTGCGGTCGGCTCTTCGCACGATTTTACACCGCGCAATTAAGCCGGCTGATAAGAGCCGATAACGGCCTCGGTTCTCATTCCCTACGTTCAGACTCGAGCGTTCCTGGGTCTCTGGGTTTCCAACACTAATTCTGGTCGGGGGAAGTTGCTCGAAGTCGATAGATAACGGGGACAATTTAGGCAGTTTTTGTCGCGGCATTCCTGAAACAGATGTTAATGGTCAGCCACGGTGTTCGGTTACGAATTAATCTGCCATTGGGAAATTAAGAAAGGTTTTTTATTATAGTTGGGACGGTTTGAAGGTTTAAGAGGCTGAGTTAATAGATTTGTTTGTATCGCCGGATTCGTCGAATAGATGTCAATGGTCAGACTAGTGTATTTCGTTACGACTTAACAGGGCATTGGGAAATTGGAAAATTGTGAGATCGTAGATGATGATAGATTATTGTATCATATTAGGTGATAGATATCGAGGACATTTCAGGCAGCTTGTGTCGCGGGATTCTCGAAACAGACGTCAGTGGTCAGTCGTTGTGTCTGCTGAATTAATGAATTAATCTGGCAGTGGGAAATTGGAAACGGTTTTATTGTAATCGAAGTGTTTTAGGTTTAGGAGCTGAGTTAGTAGATTTCATTGTTCATTTATTGGTAACATGACGTTGGAATAGTAAGCGCGATGAATGAAATAAAATACATAATGAAAATTACTGCAGCGTTTGATAAATGTCATCTTAGATACAACTTCGTGCGAAGAAAGCGAAAAAACGAAGTTAAAGTAGCGTAGATGAATATACTCGATGTGTGTCCTTGCTTTCCTTCTCGTGCCCATAATTTCTTTGAGTAAAATGGAAAAAAAGCAGGTCGAGATTTGCCAACATTTTCTGCATATTAACGTTCCTTTTCAACTATATATTGGTATATTGTAACGAAAGCTGATCTTTATACTCTATTTTCTCGCTGCTGGAACATGGTAATGTCGCAGTCTTGTTGCAACATGTGCGATTACTATTAAAATTTCCAAACTTGTTTATACACTTGGACATAGCCGCAGCATTTTGGCTGCATACATGAGGATAAACCCCCATCACACTTATCAGCCAAACCTAATGAATTCAATTACATCAACATAAATTAGAATATCTATCACAGTACGTTTTAACATTTTTCTCTTTACAATTTCGTATTTTCACTGTCAGACATTCCGGTCGTGCCTTTGTATGTATCGACGAAATACACGTCAAATCAAACATTGGACGATACCATAAATCCAATTATGTTCATGGAGACGCACCATCCACGATTAGTTTCTACTATAGTAGCGAATTAAGGATCAAGAGATGAAGAACCACGAGTGTTTCTTGGTCCTCTCCGAAAAAAGGAGTCTCCATAAGACAAAGAAATTTTCTTTCCGATCGATAATCGAGAGAAATGGAGGAGGCGACAGAAAACAGTCTTCCTACACTGACGAAGTGTGAGATCGAAAACTGTAAGCCGAATCTGGTTTCAATCTGTTCGAGAAAGCTGCGCGAAAGGTTTAAGAATTTTCTTCCTGGACAGCGGCGGAGAAAAATGGAGGAAGTGACAACGAAACAGGAAACGAGCACAGAAGAGGACAGCACCGGGGCCGATGACGGTGTGCGACCGGTTCTCCGGATCGCGTTTTCATCAGCGAGCTCGTGTCGCACGGGTTCGACCGTTATTCAGGAATTAATTCATAATTAGAGCGGCCCACCTATGGGCAGCCTAACCCACATTCCAGTCGCCAGCTGTCCCCGCCAGCACAGCCTCGTTTCCAGCTTTTCTTTTCCTTTCTTCTCTTTTTCCCTCCTTGACTTCTTCCTCCCTCTCCCCCTCCCTCCCTAGCGCATTTCTGCCTTGCCACGTCTCCTCTCGTGTCTGGCTCACCTACACAACTTATTTTGCATGGCTTCAGTCGCGTTACCTGCGAACGCACACCGCGTTCCAGCGCTGCTCTCCTCCTGAGAACTGGTCCCAAGTGGATCAGCTGATTGCCGCTGTTCTCCGCCATCCGACGTCGGCTTTTCTCCGCAACGGGGACCTCGACCAGGTCCTTGCATTGTTCCTAAGCGGATTTTCTTCCAGATCTCGAGACTTTATACGTCGACTCTGGTTTATTTTCTTCTACTTCTTAGGTTAGCTTCGCGGTGTTGCTCCTTTTTTTCTTCTTTTTTGTAATTGACCGATTCTTATGAACGAGTATTAACGTTACAAATATTAGGATTTCTTCTTGGTGTTTTCTTACGTTTCGAAGGGAACAGCGACGCGATGTTGTTGCGATCTTATCAGATCGTCAGTATGTGGTTTGACAGGTTACATGAAACTTCGTCATCTTCGTGTTGTCTCTTGAAGTAGATACAGTTTCTTACCAGATATAGTAGATAGCTAGAAATAAGTATTGTTTCTTTTTGTCGATATATCGAGTACTTCTTCGGGAGTAGCAAATTTTTCACAGAACAATTTTAAATCCAGCTTCCTTTCAGAGCATCCTACATTCTCCGGCTACTTCTTCGATAGCGTTTGACCGGTACAATCACATAGAATCGATAACGATCTAATGTAGAAGAAAGAAGCTGTTAGAACGCCAGAAAGTCTGTATGATTGTGACGAATTGTTTGTACGAATTCAAAAGCTAGAATCGACGTTAGATTTGACTATCGGTGAAAGAAATAATTTTTGTCCATAGAATTGACAAAAATTCTATGTAGAAAATCAGAGAACGAATTTCTTAACACACCAAAATTTCTATATGGCTGTAATGAATTGTCCATGCGAATTCAAAAGTCAAAGATAACGATAGATTTATTTCCCTATCGTAAGATAATAATTTTAGTTAATAATCGCTGATTGTCTAACAGTCTATAGAATCGACAAAAATCCTTACGCGAAATATTAGGAAAGAATCTCTTATTACTTTCTTCGTTAAGACGACAAAAAGACGTTTCTATCGTCCTAATGAACGAGAGGGACGTTTCGCAAGGAACGCGTGGGAGGTTGGAGGTCTCGGAGGAGGATTAGAAAGTCGATTTCGCGGATCCAAATTCGTGGCGCTCGATCGAAGCCGGGACAAGAATTCGTATAGGGGGTCTTTGCACCCGGAGGATTCCAGCGGCGTCATTTATGGAACGGACAAGACACGCCATTAGATTTATGATTATGCAGCACGAGGCATATATTTATGAAAGTCACCAACACACGCTTCTGGCCAGATGTGACGTTAATCGGATTGCTCGGAAGAGACCGCCGCAGGACCCACTCGACTTTGCTATTTGGTTCACCTGGTTTCACCAGCTTGACACTTTACCTTATGTATACTTAGCACACTCGATTAAAACTCTTATCTCGTACTATAATCTCTGATATTTTTCTACTGAAAAGAGAAAAGAGGAAACGAGTATAGCGGTCGTCGGTTAGGTAATAACACGGTAAAGTTACTTGGACACTTTTTAATATATCTCTGCTGTTCAGCGTAGAAAATTCACCTTTCAATGTACAATTATTTGTACTATCATGTTGCAATTAACGAGCTTGTAGAAGCAGAACCATTTGCTTTTGACAAGTTGATCGTCGATCGCGTAGAACTTCTGTTTATGGAAAGACGGAGGTATCTATCCGTGAAATTCGAATATCCGGTAAAATGTCCAAAACCGGTACGATGTAATCTTTCACACAATAACCATACAGTTAACGTGTATCAACTTCGATCTAGAATCCTAACGCGCGTTTATACTAAATCTCAAGCCTGTTAACTCTCCCATGACTTACGACACTATCAGAAAGTAGGATTATAAATGACAAGATCGAGAGAATTCAGAAAAATTCAATTCGTTTCTCACTCGCCATTCTCACTCGGCATAAAAACGAAATCGCCCTGAGGCCCTCGTGCGATAATCAGGAAATCCAACGCGTGTAATGGAAACTTGGAACGCTGTCTCCGATTAGTTTTCGACCATTTAAACGGATAACAAAGCAGGCGAACTGATAAAACAGACATAGAAATTTAGCGGTGACGGCGGACAAATCGCGGCAGTAAAACGTCCTCGTTTATATACATAAAGGAAAGAAAAGCGACAGGCTGGCCGCGTGTTATCGATCGAATAGTCCGACTTCTCCAACGACTGTTCAGTTCCAGTTTTCTTGAAACGGACTTTTTGGTCGCGGTGCATGGCGGATCGTAAAACGCGAGATACGCGATACGAGCTTGGAACGCGCTATATCGCGCGTGTACCTGCGCTAACGGCGACGATAGCGCGCAGAGACACTGCAACGGAAGAATGCAAGTGGCAAGTAGGTCAGCTGGATTCTCTGTTGCACGATCCGGCCTTTTATCTCCGCGAAATCGGCCGATTTCTTCGCGCGGAACGACCCGGGGGATTTTTCTCATCCGAGCAAATGTTAAACCTCGTTCGCTTCCTTGTTTCTGTGAAACCTAAGCATGTGTTCGATCATTCGACGCTGGCTTTTAGTATGAAAGAGAATTTCGTGGGAGAATATTTCGGCTGTACCTGCTTACTTTCCCGAGAAGGATTTTTGATATTCGCACTCGTGAGTAAGTGGAGCGGGCCGAGTGCGAAATTTATTAGGTTTATTAGGAAGCTCCAGTTCATTAAGATTTCTCTTTGGTTCCCTTCTCGATGCACGAAATTTGAACACTGCGTAATCCGTTGTAAACCTTTGTTCAAGCACAGAAACATATTATCACGCGAAGAATATAATCAGGCGATGTCACAACTGACGTACTAGTTCCACGATTCTGCGATTCTTCTGTCAAAATTGTGAAAACTGTTTTTATTACAACTCAGCTTTACATCAGCGATACTATATCGATCACCAATTTTGGTCACCGATAATCTTCTATTCTTCCACGTTACGGTGATCAATATATCAAACATTTGGTACCAAAGTATTTCGTTATATTTATCCCAAAGAATTTCGTCAAGCTCCAACTATTTCACACGTTAATATATATTTATCGAGAAGTATCTTTTTACGCTAATACAAACAGCTTCGATATTCTATTGGGCTGGCAACTAAGTGATTGCGGATTTTATCATTAGGTGGTATTGACAAAATCCGCAATCACTTAGTTGCCAATCTGATATACAAACAGGTCCAACAAGCTTCAACTTTTCGGTTCCTAATTTTTATTTAAGAAAACTGCCGATATGGAGTAATAGCGTTACGAGTACGTATCTGACTAAATGTTAAAGTCAAATTTATATGGTGGCAGAAAATCAAGACGATTGGTCTTTATTGACCATTCTGATTGCATAGAAAGGTAGTATAGTTAGAAATAACACGACGACGGTATTACTACAGAAGAATAATATTAAAACAAAGTTCGAGACGATGAAAAATGATAGTCTTTAAGGATCGGCGATGCTTAGGTTCGAGGATCAAGGTTCCAATACAAACATGCAGGTTGTATCGATTCGAGTGAAAACTTGCGACTCGATCCATTTTATAAAATATCTCGGCGCAGTTTCTAAGTGCACGATGTAACACGAATTTAATTCGGCGATCGAATGACGCTTAATCGGCAGGAAATTATTCTGCGAAAAATCGAAAAAAATGAGGCGTGTAGGCGTTTGAAGTGGTGGGGAGTCGATGGGGGCGATGACTTTTCCGCGTCAGCAGTAATCGGTCTCGCGTACGACGTAACGAAATAATCAGGGATCGATTGCCGTGCAAGCAATTAATTTCCGGTCCCCTCGTCGAACTCTCCGGTTTCTCGCGTACCGTTGCGGAATACCGACGAAAGGAAAGGAAAGGAAAGAAAGGAAAAGAAACGCCGCGTGAACATGGACACGAAACGATATCGCGTGCGAGCAGCGTCACGTTCGGGCCGGAGATCCGATTAAAAAACCCTGTGACGATAAAAATTATCCGCGCGACGCGACGCCTCTTTTCGAACCTCGTCGATCGACCAGATTACTCTGTTTGGATTAACTCCAATGTTTTTATAAGCCGTGTACCGTTACTCATGCCCGTCACTGACGTAATAGTATCAATGATGTAGTTCCTGTGTTCAATCCTGTAAACCATTCAATTACAATCTTTATGTGATTGCCATATCGTGGATAATTATTTATTGAATGGAAATCTCGAAGGAAGTTTGGGAGAATTTTTGTCAGAATTCGTGTCGCAGCTTCTATATTTTAAAATAGATTTATTACATCGAAGGGGAATAACATTATGAAGAACATCTTCGTGGAAATTCTGGACTACCTTTATCGTCATCGACGGAGAGAATTCGCAGTTGGTAGATCAATCTGATCGAATGAAAAAAAGAGTCACGTAATTATGATTGACGTAGATTGTAGAAGCTCTAGAATCTTAAAAGATTTACGTATCAAAGGCTCAGAACGATTTTTATCGCTATCACCATCCAAATAGAAGTTTTACCTCGTACGAGCGCACAATTTCTATTAAAATTTACATAAAATATTCACAATTTCGAAACCGATCTGTCGAGCGAAAGAACAGTCGCAACATCTACAAGATCCTCACAAAATCCCACGACGATGTCATATCGTGGTTCACGCACAAATTGATCTACGAGACGAAAGAATAGTCACGACAGTTTGCGAGATCTTCGCGAGATCTAACGTTTTCCATACCATAACGTTTACCATAATTTACACGAAAGAATCGCAAACCAGTCAATCAAACGAAAGAAGACTCTCAGCATCTACAAAATCTTCGCAAGCTCTCGCAGTGATCTCTGTCGTAAATTACACAGAAGCTTCCCAATTCGCAGATCGTTCGGTCGAACGAAAGAAACAATCGTCAAACAAGAAAACAAGGAAACGTGATATCTGCGCCAAAATCGGCGCGGTGCCACGAGGGTGTCCTCGCGGCAAGAAATGGAAATTCTCCCAATCCAAAAAACAAAAAAAGGAAAAGAGAAGCTTGGAAAGGGAGAAGAGGCGAGTGCACGGCGCTTTCTTTGCCTGGGACCAAGAGCCAGAACGACCTATTCGTCTCCTTATTGAGACGATCCGATGAGGACCGGCGATTGGAGGCGCTCGGGCCCTCGCGTGTTCCTCTTAAATATCCGAACAACTTTTTCCACCAAACGGCGGCCCGGGACAATTTACGACGAAAGCCGGTCAATCCGCGCTACATTTTGAATTTCAAATCGCAGCCACCGCACCGAGAGAACCGCCACACTTTTTCCCAACCGATCTGTTCGCGCTTGAAAACGGCGAAATCTGAAGACGCCCGCGTGAAAAGTGGGGGCG
>NT_176446.1:1775880-1780911 GCF_000188095.3 Bombus impatiens
CCAGCCTCTCTCTAAATTTAAATTTACGATTTCTCCCGGCCGCTGCTTGTCTCCGCGGATGGTGCTTCTTCATTTCGCTTCGTGAATCCTCGTCTGATCTCTTCCCGAAAACGGACGGCCGTTCCAACGTCTCCGGAAATCGTAGCTCGTCTTTGAGAGAGGGAAACTTCCCGCTTCCTGTAATGGTAGATCCTTTAGGCGTGAACGGGTTCTTCGGTGTCGAAGACTACTTCCGTTGTTCGCGTTCCCTTGCCAGTTTAGGTTACTCGCCAGCGAATCGTGAAATTATGCATAAAAGTCGGGCGAATGGAATATTCTGCTGAAGTATAAAAACGTATTTTGATTCTTCGGTGTGGAAAGCTGTGTATTCGTCTCCGTTCCTCGCGCTTTCTTCGGTATTTAAGTTATTGGGCAGCAAATAGCGGAATGGGGCGTAAAAGTGGGTTACGCGGAGCATTGTCGTTTCGTTAGAGCGCGAAAATGTATTTGAATAATAGATATTTTACAAATTATTTTAAATTATAAATTATGATCGCAAACAAATTTCTATGGTTTAAAAAACAGCTGGTTATTATATTGTAAATATTTTTATTTCTTTAAGTTTCGCAAATGTTATAGAATCTAGGTGGAAGAAGACAGAAATATTAAAACAATTCCTTGAAATTTTCTCTTGGAACTTGAATATGCAAAACTGCAAATCAATAGCAGATGAAATTTTGGTTCTTGACGAGTTGAGTACAATGAACTTGGTTTTTCTATTTCCGACATACCAAACTTCTTTAATTCGCTCGTCATTAACGAAATGTCTTTTCGCGTATGGGAAATAGATTTTATGGTAAATACTAGAGACAAAATGTCTCAATGATTTCCACTGGACGGCGATTCGTCAGGAATTTAGTGGAATAACGTTTCTTAATCGTCCGTACCGAACGACGAGCCGCGTGGTCACATGTTCTTGATTTAATTTAATTTAAGTATACGCTCGCGCCAACAAATGACAGGCATTTAGAGGGGACAGTCGACGATGGGGCTCTACCGTTTTAACCGGTTTAACGTGAAAATAGCAAGGAGACAAAGCATTACAGCGCAATTTCTCATCGTTTCGATTTTATCCCTCGCCCAGAAGCAAAGACAATATCGTGTAACTCTTCTTTCTCATCATTCGTTTACTTGCATTTTCGTTGATAGCATCGACGAAAAATAAACCAGCTGAACGTTAATCTTCCCGTTAACCAACCAGATGAAAGAACATCTTAACGCCGTTTATGTTAATTTTTGTATTATAAATTTCGTATTTTACATCTTGAGTAACGATGACTAACTCGTTTTCAACACGTTTAAGTTTTTTTCAAGGACATCTATTTGAATCGGTAAGTTGCAAAGAAATATTTTACGAGTCCAATAACGTGTTACCTTAATTGACTGTTTATGAAAAAGATTTGGTTGTCGTAACTCGTTAACAAATGTCGAAAACAAATCAACCCGTCATTCGGATTGTCAATCGTATGAACGTGATGATTCGTTTCAGTCCATAAATCTTCTGTTCTTTTTACGTTCCATTTCTTTTAGCTATAAACTATATCCTATTGACACAAACGAAATCTAAAATCCACTCAAACGATATTCATCTATTTTTATTAATTTCGAATTCCGTGATTGTAAAAATGCTCTACTGTTAACTGGTTAACTCTACTGTTTACTGGTTAAGTCTACTGTTCAAACGGTTAAAAAACGTATTGTTCTTATAGAACAGCATGTAGTAGCCATAAAAGGTATTAAGTATTAAGATAGTCTGATAGTCACGATCGAGTAATCGAAGGAGGAGAACAGGAGAAACTGTTAATCGATAATCGAGCGTTTCTTTCGAAGCGCAAAGGTGGAGGAAAACATTTCTCCCGGTCTCCTAAGCCGTTCTTAGTCGCTTTATCTGCGGCTGGTGGCGTTAATTGTTCGATACACAACCACCCACGCACGGAAGTCGACTTCCTCGCGTAATCGCCAGGCGGAATTTAGTTTCTTGATTCGGTATTTATGCGCGGCACATTTTTCAGCGGAATTTCCTCGAGAGACCGGCCGCGATATAAATCCTCCGCGATAAAACGCTTGTTGCCGACAAATCCGCGAACGCGAATAAATTTCATTTATTTACGTTCTCTAAACCCGAGAATCGCTGTAATATTTCCTTTCCCTCCTGCCTTCGATTAAACCTTCCAGAAATAAGCACTTATCAGCAACAAGCTTTGTTTCATAATATAAAAATTGCGAAATTTACGAGTTTACGTTTGCAACCTGTTTGTATCGCGTGTAAAGATGTTAAGTGGATGTTTGTAGATTCTCTGTCTGTGATGTATAACGCAATCGAATAACGATTATGTTATGAAATTATGTTATAACGTACGTGGAGTTGCACGACGACAGATGCAATGACAGTATGAAAACGATAAGCAGGTGGACGTAAAAAGTGAGGAAAACGACGATGAGACGGATGTGACAGACGATAAACAAGAAAAGAAATTAATCCGATTGTACCAAATTGACGAGAGTATCGTTGGATATATTCAGTTTATTTGTAATCCACGGAGGAAGCGGCTTATTTGTCGAATAAAGGAAATTAATTATTCATGTCGACTACTTACCTTGAACATTGACATCGTTGTGACATTCGTGACCATTGTGTCAGCCTGATAATTCCTGCAATTCCCTATATATTTGCTTTTTGTTCTCTGTTCAACGCGGTTGACAATTAATTCGCCTAAATAAATCTATTAAACAAATTATGACGGTTCGTTTTCAAGTACGCAATATAGTTCTGATAAGAGTAAAATCATTAAAAAATTTTCAATTTTTATACAAATACGAGGCATAAGTTAGGAACGCGACAAAGTCTAAGGAGATGAACTTGAATAAAATAATGAAACTTTTCGAAAGTGGATAATACCTACTTTACTAAGCTATTGATACGATCTCGCCTTTTGTATCCCGAGTTTAATTCTTATTTAATAAAATATCCTGCATTACGTTGGCTCTATCATTTTTCCTTTTTTTCGTGAATATAGTCCTCTCTAGGGGAAAAATGATAAATTATTCCTGGGTATGGCCGCAAACACCGTACACCTCATTCCTTGTCACATTAATCACAAGATACAAAAATTGCAAATTATCTGACGTTTATAGTCATCCATATGAGGACTGCAAATTTTGATGTGTTTATAGTTAGACATATAAGAATTGGAAATGAACGTATAAAAATCGAATTGAACGTAAAAAAAAAAATAAAGAATTGTTTCCTTATTCGAGTGATTTAATTTGCAGTACCACTATTTTCTACGACCTCGAAAATCGACTTGTCCACGATCATGAATGTGCTACAAGACTCGACAAAAAAAAAAAAGAAAAAAAGAAAAGAAAAAGTGACAAGCCGCGAGTGAACATGTAGCACTTAGTATTTTTAAACGTAACTCGGCAAAAAGATGTTTTGCGATTCACGACTCGCAGATATGGGTCTCTTATCTCGCTCTCCTATCTAATAACTACGCAATTCTTTATGAAATCGAAACGAATAAATGTTTCAATGTAAGCTCGGAATCTTTCGCGGCTGGCAAAAACGGTATGAAAAAATCGTGATTACAGGACAAAGTGGAACGCAATAATTCACGGTGTTGGCGGCTCGATCTGCTTCGCATCGTTTCCACGATTAAAACGTTATGCCAACAGCCTCGTAACGTTACGTTGCAATATGATGTTTATCGTAATGTAAAAATATTCTTTCGCGATATCCATTAAAAATAGGTCATTTAAATGGAAAGATCTATTTACGGTATATCACATGATCGAGATATGCATCGTCCCTCGTGGATCACACTGTTGCAGAATAAATTGTCGATCATTAAATTGGAATTATTTTATCGCGTTACGAATGAAACGTCAATGTATAAGTGAAATTCTAGTTTCTCTGTAGGAAATTACGCGATGAAGAATTGTTCCACTTAATTCAAAATATGATACGTTTTTCACATTAGGAACACCCTGTCAAAACGTCGCCAATTAAAAACCAATGGTCGATAATGAAAAATCTAGTTTCCCTATAATTCGTTAAACGCTCGATTCCTCGTTTCTTATTGCTTTTGACCGTCTTATGGATGAAAAATGGATGGTGAAATTTGTCGGAAAATAAATAGATTTTCCTTGTAATTACTCTTAATGTTATAATATCGGCAATTATCTTCGATACATGAAATAAACAATGAATAAACGATATATTGTTATCCATTATTCACTTATTATTCGTCGTGCATTGAAATAACTTGTCGATCTTCGAATTGGAAGCATTCTTGCGATATTATCGCTTGAAAAATCGAGCCGATACCAAAAGTGCTGGAGTCAGGGATCGAGTAGGTGTAACGCGGATAGAGAACCACAAGGGAACAGCTTTTTAATGTCGTGGCTTACATGTAACTAGGCCGCGGTGTTCGGGTGTGGCCGTGTCGCGCATTGTTTCTGAAATTACGATATTGTAGTTATTAATATTTATATATCGGCGAGCGGAGGATCGTCGTGGGGCTGGCAGCGTCGACTTTCTAAAGTGGTCGAATGCCACCGTGGCGTGCGACGATGTACCTTGACCCGAACCCGAGTAAAATTATCGCTTTCGCGGCGAAAACGCCTCTCGGAAGTTGCACACTCTGACGTTTATTGATTGACCATCGCGTCTCCACCGTTTACGAATAAATGTAACGATCAATCCTGATCTCGTAGAACTGGGCGTTCCGTCTCTCCCGCGAGACTTTTCCCATCCAACGATCTCCAATCGCACAAGATATATAATGGCGAACAACGACTGCTCCACCCTCACAATATCGTTAACCCTGCTGCGATCCTCGAATTTTTACGGTGAGACCTTTTAGCTATATATTATGCGTGTTGTACGAAATATTTTGAATTATTGCCTTTTTTTGTTCAATTGAGGTTTAATATCGGATCAACTGCTTACGAGATTGTTGACGACACCATAGAAGAAGGGGGGGGGGGGGT